>NC_045430.1:165448984-165752014 GCF_902635505.1 Sarcophilus harrisii
CTCATAACTTTTTTTTAAAAGAAAGAACGTCAAGGTTTTGCTTAGAATAAAGATGCCATTAATATTTAGTGCTTTGATGTTTTGAAGGTGGTTTTGCCCATCATCAAGGTTAATTTGGCATGATTACTATAGAGATAGATGAAGTGGGATAGGAGAAAGATAGGGATAATTAAGGCAAGTTACATTGAAGATTGAAACTATTCAGTTATTGAAGAAGTAACCCTTTTACAAAACACAAACTGTTTTGTCATTCTAATCTAAAATTAATTTGTGCACTATTTACATTAGCTGTAATTTTCTTTGCCATCAACTATTTGGCAAATTGACAATGTGATGTCTGAATAATGATTAGTGAAGAGTCTTAGCATTCATCATATTTGAAGTGCTTATTAATAACAAAAGAACTCATTATTTGTGTTGAATTTTATTTTAAATTTCTAGATTAATATAAGACTCTTCCAACTGTTGTGCTATATACCTAATGATGTCATATTTTAGAAGTACAAGAATGCAGCTATTGTATAATTATATATATATATATATTATATTATACATGCAAATAAAATACTTGTATGTTCTTTGGAAAATTACTAGAATTTCTCTTTCATTAGTGAAGTTATTTTAAGCTTTGTTTTGGTCAAAATTAGGGAAGAAATATCATTTATCTTATGATGTATGTTGACTATAAATGTCACAATTTTGTAGGTTATGCTCAAAATCTGTCTCTCCCTGTAGTAACCTTTAAGTCAATGCTTTGTAATGTGTTTGCTAATACCTAAAAATACAGAAATAATATAAAATTATTCCTGCTTTGATTAAGCTTAGATTTTATAAGAGAAAACAGCATATACACATAGTTAGGTACAAAAATATAGACAAAATAAATATTCAGATAGATATATGATCTTAGCCACACGGTTGTTTGGTTTAGCAAGCAGGTCATAGTCCATTTATGCCTTAATTCCATGAAACTTTACTCTATTTCCTTTCACAAGCTCTACACACAAGATCCACTATGGAAGATTGCCTTGTTTTTTCCTGACATCTTGGAAATATTGTGGGACATTCTCTCTATCTAGATCTTGCTATATAATCAACTCATCTAATCTTCCTATCTTTTTTTTTTTTTTTTTTTGAAATCTTTTACTTTCATAGGCTAGGTGATATAGTAGATAGAGTGATGGGCCTGGAGTCAGGCAGATCTGAATTCATATCCCAACCTCAAACACTTGCTGTGTGACTCTTGGAAAGTTACTTAATTCCATTTGCCTACCTGTAAAATGAGCTGGTATCTTTGCCAAGAAAACCAAAATGAGGTCACTGAATCAGAGTATACTGATATGACTAAACAACAATTAAAATTATTAAGATAGTAGCAACATGTCTGTTTGTTTCTGTCTCCTTCTGAGAATGATGGTGCTGTGTTCCATTATATGCATTTTTTGTACTTCATGTACATTTTCATATATATTACACCCTAAAAGCACCATTTAAAATAAAGAGCATGTTTTGTTAACAAATACTGTGTGATTCTCCTTTGATAGCCTGCTTTAAAATAGACAGATTTTTGATTCATATAGAAAAAGCATCTAGTAATTAAGCAGATTTGTTGCTTTTCTTTCAAGTATATAAGCACGTAATATCTGATTTGATTTTATAATCATTGATAAATAACACTAGGGGTTTGTATTAAAACTTTTGCCATAAGTTCAAAAAATCAAAGGAAATATTTTCAGAATATCTGATATATTAAAAAAGGAAATAACAAATGATAGGAATATCTAATCAGTGGTTTGCTGAAACCAGCTCTCACTTTTGAGAGATGATTGTTAAATTTTCAGTGTCAATATTTATACTTCAGAAATTGGCAGTACCAAAATTTACCTTGATTAAATTATTCTATTGATTGTATGGATTTAAGAAAGTACTAATAATTCAGATTAAACTGAACTCTCTCTCTCTCTCTCTCTCTCTCTCTTTCTGTGTGTGTGTGTGGGGGGACCGTAAACTTTTTTTTTTTTCTTTTGGTGAGGTAGAGCTTTATTTTTAAACATTTACTACAACACCCATGATTTCTTTTATAATTAAGTTTTACTAAGAATGTATTAGAAAACTCAGGAAATAAAGTCATTACCAGATCAGGAAAAGGAAAATCTCAGTACTTTTGATGATAAACTTTTCAGGCCCAAACTAGATAATCTGATTTTAGGGTGTAAATATATATGAAAATGTACATAAAGTACAGACATTTTGGCTTTACTTCATTAAATATATTCTGATAGTATTGGTACTTTGGAAGGAGTTGAGGTAGGAAAGTTCTCCTAACTCCCCAAAGTAGTTGCTTCAATCACCAATTTGATGATAACTGAAATTCCCTAAACAGAAGACAAAGTCTTTCTTTTTCACAATTACATCCAAGGCTTAACATGCAAATATCCCCGGGGGAAGTAATTCAATTAATTAATTTCACACTAATAGATAAATGATCAGTTGGTTCCTTAGGCATGTTTTTGATAACCTTATGAGAAAAAACAAGGACAAAAAAGGGAAACCAAAACTACCAAAGATGGACTTGATTTATAATACAATTTCCCCTAGCTCTGACTTTAACAGAAGCTATGTTTTTCCATATAGTTTTCGTCATATGAGGTCCTTGAACCAATTACAGGCCATCCAATAAATGTCTAATTTTAGAAATGCATTAATTTTCTATTTGCACAGTGGATACTTTAAAAATAAAAGGGTATGTGAGAGGTAGGAAGGATGCTTTAATTATGTATAAATATAATCTTCAGGGTTTTTTAGATTCTTACAGTTAAAATTCCAGCCAAATCTTTTCTTGAAGCACTAGAAAGACACCGAAAGGTTATTTAGATGACTGTTACATATTTAGTTACCAACTTTCTCTAAAATTAATTTTAGAGTGCAGAGGGAAATGCTACAAGAGGATGTTCCTTTGTGAACTGGCAGAGCTGCATAGAAACCATATTTGGAAAGGTAAGATGAAAAATATGCAATAAAATTCACAATAAATCCCACGGGAGGGAAAAATTATTATAGGAGGTTCTTGCCTAATGTAAATTCTCCTGCCTTTCCAGTTCTCCTCTCTATATTCTTGTCCTTCAGTAGCCCCCTTTTTATCTCTACTGCATGTGAATTAAGGGAATTTATTTAAACTAATAAAATGAGGGTCATTTTATAGAGTGTCACTTATACAGTGTTACCAATGTATGTAACATATTAAGGCAATCAAAATACTCACCTTCATAAGATCTTATTTTCTAGGAATGCATGTGGCATATTTAGGAAGGATTAATCAAAGATTCAAGTCATCAAATTGGGAATAATTACTAAATGAACTTAGGTTCTCTACCTCTAGTCCTACTAGACTCACATTAACATAGAGTTCATCCTTACTTTAGATATTCTTATCTTAAGTATTTCCACTCTGCAGAACCATGGAAAGAAATACAAGATTTCTCTGCATACTAGCATTTCAATTTATTTTGAAGACATTTGTCATCTTTTAGCCATCTTGTTTTCAGGCAAAGAAAAATCAGCTTCTTTATTCTTTCCTCCTAACATCTCTTTCTATCTATCAATATTTTTTCTTGCTTTTATCTGAGCAATCCCTATTTCTCCCCCAACCCTTTTTAAAAATGTGGAGATAAAAATTAGACATAATACACTAGTAATATTTTATCTCTTGCTAAGTATGGCTAAGTATAACAAAATATGGGAGTTTTCCATATGAAAGGAATCTTAAATATCACATAGCCCAAATCCTCTATTTGATGAAACTGAGATTAGGAATGTTATGTAACTTATTCTATATCCCCAAACAGATGTAACAAAGTTTCATATCTATGTTTTGTCATATGTTGTTCACTTCTTTTTCACATATTAGTAGTGCTGATCTCATTCTTATTTGGCTATTAAACCTGGATAATATACCAATATTTTATGCCAGGAAACTGAATCATATCCCTTTGAATTGTCTTAGGGAGACTTTGAAGATCACCTGGAAAGATAAAGTACTGGACACTGAGTTCCTTTTTTGAGATAAACTGCCAAGCTCTACTACAAAGCAATATTGTGTCTAAAATGATTCTAACTTTTATAAAATTAAGATAACTAAATATTTTCCATCCAACTCATTTGATTTGAGGTAGGTAAGCTTGATTGATACATTAATAAAACATAAAGAATGAGCACCTTCATATTTGACCATAATCTTGGATCTTGTTGTGCAGAAGATCATAGTCTCCCTCCAGATGATGTCCAAATGACCCTCTGTTTCAAACAATTAAGTGATTATTATTCTTTGTCCAATGTTCCAGACATTGCACTGCATATTACAAGACAAAATTGTTGCACTCAATAATATTTTTTGTATGCAGACGAGATATCTGGGGAAAAAAATAGGAGAATTTGCTCCTGAAGGATTGTAAGGAACTTAATTTTTTTTTTCCCTAAGAGGCAAATGGGAGGTAAGTAAATAATACAGGGTTATGTATTAATGTTGAGGGCAAAATTTTGAATTCAGGTTCTCCTGACTTTAAGGCCAGGTCCACTGAGCCACTTAGCTGACCCACAGAGAACTTATGAGACATATGAGATTCCTTAAATAAATGCTTCATTTCCATTCCCTTTGGAGGTTTCTTAATACATTGCAGTTCCTAGATATATGCATGGCTTGTTTGCTGTATAATCAGTATTGTTGCACAACTTCCTCATCCCCTTTCTCAGATTAATTATATTTGAATCTAAAAAAAAAGAATAAACCATCTTTCTGATTTATTGTTTTGACTCTTCTAATGAAACCCAAAATATATTAATGTCTTCTGGCTTTCAGTTATGCTGTAATATTTGTGTCAACTTATTAATTATTAATTACCTTAAGGTTCCTTCTAGGATTGTTGCTTTCCATGCTTTTCCCTTATGTTGAATAAGAATATCTTATGCCTTTTCCCTGGATATTTTTCATTTGTCAAGTGGAATCCTGATTTTTTAAAAAAATCATTCCCTTCCCTTATTTTTTTTTTTTAATATTTCTAGATAGCTACCTTAAATCCACTTAGCAAACCTTCCTTGTGTTATTATCCCCTAGGTTAGTGTTGTTGAATTTTATTAACTTACTATTTACTATTTCTTTCCTATAACCAATGAAAAAAATGTTATTAGCCAGAATTCATATTTATGTATTTTTTGGAATCATATGCTTTGCTTCACATTTTTCTTTTTTAATATTTATTTAATGATGCACTACCAAGCAATCTTATGTTTCTATTAACAAGTATTAAGAGATTTATAGATTTATATAGAAAGAAGAAAAAGTCCATTTAGTTCATCTACTAGTTTTCAGAAAGTAATTATAGCTAAATTGTCAAAGGTAAATGGGGGCATATTACATTTTAAAGATCTTAACAGTTAGGAATTTTAAACTTTCTTTTGGAGGTCTGTATAATCACATAACAGAAAAAAAAAGGAAAGCAAAAGACAAAGTTCATTGCAATCTGAAATTTTATTTTCTCAGTTTGCTACCATATTAATTAATTATCCTGTTTGACTTTATCCTGATAGGGATCAATTAATGTTGCCTTAATCATTAGTTCTGGACTATACTTAAACCCCACCCAATTAACTTATCATTTTATGCCATTCTGTTTGTCCTAAGAGGGATCAGGTAAAAATGTCTGGAATGATCATCATTAAGTAGCCATTAAAAGTATGTGTTCTATAAAAATAAGAAAGAAGGGGGGCAAAACCAAGATGGTGGAGAGGAAACACAAGTCTTTCTGAGCTCCCCTACTATGCTTAAACTATTTACAAAATTCAGCTTCCCAATTAGTGTTGGACTATCAGAACCCATGAATATTGAGTACAACATATTACCAAAAAAAAAAAAATAATAATAATCTCAAAGATCACCAGAAAAGGTCTGTTTTGATCATGCCATGGAAGGAGGCTATTCCAGACATGAACACAGGCAGGCAGGTAGACAGAGCAGGGAGGACGACACATGCTGAGCAGACCAGGGGCAGGGTGTGTCTCCACAGGCAGAAAATCTGCAGGGAGGACTCTACTGCATTGTCAGCTACTCTGCTCTGGTTACAAGCCAGTAGATCAGCAAAGAAGTTATAAAACTTCCAACATAGACACAGAAGGTAAAGAGTATATCCCAAAGCACTGAAATTTCAGCTGACATGGCCATACCCACCAAATACAAGAAGTGACTCAGCAATATCCCAGGGCAGCCTTTGAACCCAGCCTAGTTACTGCTGTTCCCCTGCCACTTCCTGTTGCCTCTTAAGAAAGCTTGGAAAGCACCTTGTCCCCAGAAGCAGACCCCAGCATTTTCTTGTTAAATGAGTAAAAATGTAAAGCGAACTCTAACTAGAGATAGCTTCTATAATGAAAGAGACCAGATTTCAAACCCTGAGGAGACTAAAAGCGGATTTACTTCAAATGAAGCTCTAAAGGGGGATATGACTGGGTCTGCACCACACAAGGATGTTAAGAACAAATTAAAAAGGATTTTAAAAGAGAGCTAGAAGAATAGGGAAAGGAAAGGAAAACTTTGCAAGAGGTCAGGATAAGACATATAACTCATTAAAGGATAGAATGGAAGAAGAAAACAATTCCCTGAAAAAAAAGAATTTGTGAATTGGAAAAGGTAAATATCTCCTAGGAAAACAGAATTTGCAAATTGGAAAAAGAAAATAACTACTTAAAAAATTGGTGAAATGGAAAAAAAAATTCACAGAACAAAACAACTCATTTAAAAACTCAATTGAACAAATACAAAAAGAAATTTAAAAAATAAATGAAGAAAATAATTCATTAAAAATAAGAACTGAACAAATGGAAATGAATGACTCGAGGAGATGTCAGGAATCAGTCAAGCAAGACCAAAAAAAAAAAAAAGAAAAGAAATAATAGAAAAAAATATTAAATATCTACTTGGGAAGACAACTGACCTGGAAAATAGATCTAGGAAAGATAATTTAAGGATTATTGGACTCCCTGAAATACATGATGAAAAAAAGAGCCTAGACACTATTTTTCAGGAAATCATCAAAGTGAACTGCCCAGATGTCAGAGAATCAGATGATAAAATAGCCATTGAAATAATTCATGAAACACCTGCTGAGACCCCAAAATTAAAATCCAAGGAATATTGTTGCTAAATTCCAGACCTAATGAACCCAGGAAAAATACTACACACATCCAGAAAAAAACAAGCAAACAAACAAACAAAAAACTATCCAAATACCAAGGAGCCACAATAAGCATTACTCAGGTTCTAGCAGCATCCACATTAAAGAATTGAAGGGCCTGGAATCTGGTAGTAAGGGAAAAGTTTAAGAAAGGGGGAGGGACTCAAAGGGGAGGGGATTTCTAAAGAGGGAGGGCTCTGTGAGGCAAATGGTGTCCATAAGTTTAATACTGGGGAGAGGAGTAAGGGGAAAGGAAAGAGAAAAGCATAATCTAGGGATAATGAGATGACAGGAAATACAGGATTAGTAGTTTCAACAATAAATGTGAATGGGGTAAACTCTCCCATAAAGCAGAGGTGGATAGCAAACTGGATTAAAAGCCAGAATGCTACAATATGTTGTTTATAGGAAACACATTTAAAACAGGGTGATACATACAGAGTAAGGGTAAAAGGCTAGAACAAAATCTATTATTCTTCAGGTAAAGTAAAAAAAGTAGGGTTAGCCATCCTGATCTCAGATCAAGAAAAGCAAAAATTGATCTAATTAAAAGAGATAAGGAAGGAAACTATATCTTGCTAAAGGGTATCATAGATAATGAAGCAATATCAATACTAAACATATTAATTTAGTAGTATAGCTCTATACCAAGTGGCATAGCATCTAAATTCCTAAAGGAGAAGTTAAGAGAGCTACAAAAAGAAATAGACAGAAAAACTATAATAGTGGGAGATCTTAACTTTGCACTCTCAGAACTAGATAAATGAAACCATAAAATAAGAAAATAAGTCAAAGAGGTAAATAGAACACTAGAAAAGTAAGATATGATAGATCTTTGGAGAAAACTGAATTTAGACAGAAAAGATACATTTTCTTTTCAGTATTTCATGGAACCTATACAAAAATTGACCATATATTAGGACATAAATCCAAATGCAGAAAGGCAGAAATAGTAAATGCATCCTTTTTAGATCACGATGCAATAGAAAATACATTCAATGAAAAGCCAGGGGAAAATAAACCAAAAAGTAATTGGAAACTAAATAATCTCATCCTAAAGAATGAATAGGTAAAAGAGCAAATCATAGACACAATTAATAATTTCACCCAAGAGAATAACAATAATGAGACAACATGCCAAATTTTGTGGGATGCAGCCCAAGTGGTATTAAGGGGAAATTTTATATCTCTAGAGGCTTACTTGCATAAAATAGAGAAAGAGATGATCAATGAATTGCATCTTAAAAAGCTAGAAAAAGAGCTAATTAAAAAACCCCAATCAGACACTAAACTTGTAATTCAAAAAATAAAAAGAGAGATTAATAAAATTGAAAGTAAAAAATAAAATAATCAATTAATAAATAAAACTAAGAGTTGGTTTTAGGGGAAAAAAACAAAATAGATAAACCTTTGGTAAAATTGATTAGAAAAAAGGAAAAAAAAATCAAACTGTTAGTCTTAAAAATGAAAAGGGAGCACTTTCCACTAATGAAGAGGAAATTACAACAAGAATTAGGAGTTATTTTGCCCAACTTTAGGTAAATAAACTTTATAAGGTAAATGAAATCGATGCCCATTTCATGTGTATATATAAGAAATATAGACTGCCCAGATTAAGAGGAAGAAGTAATTTGTTTAAACAGGCAGTTTTAGAAAAACAAATAGAACAAGGTATTAATTAACTCCCTAAGAAAAAAAAAAAAATTCCATCACCTGATGGATACATGTGAATTCTACCAAACATTAAAAGAACAATTAACTCCAATAAACTATTTGAACAAATAGAGAATGAAGGAGTCCTACCAAATTCCTGTTATGACACAGACATGGTACTGCTACTTAAACCAGGTAGGACAAAAACAGAAAAAGAAAATTATAGACCAATCTCCCTAATGGATATTAATGCAAAAATTTTAAATAAAATTTTAGCAAAAAGATTACAGAAATATCATCCCTAGGATAAAACACCAAGATAAGTAGTATTTATACCAGGAATGCAAGACTGGTTCAATATTATCAAAACCATTTGCATAATTGACTATATCAATAACCAATTTAACAAAAACCACATGATCATTTCAATAGATTCAGAAAAAGCATTTCATAAAATCCAACACCCATTCCTATTAAAAACATTAGAGAGTCTAGGAATAAATGGAATTTTCCTTAAAACAGTCAGTTGCATTTATTTACAATTATCAGTAAGCATCTTATGTAATATATAAACTGAAATCATTCCCAGTAAGCTCAGGAGTGAAACAAGGTTGCCCATTATCAACATTACTACTCAATATTGTATTAGAAATGCTAGCATTGGCAATAAGAGATGAAAAAGAGATTAAAGGAATTAGAGTAGGCAATGAGGAAACCAAATTATCACTCTTTGTAGATGATGTGTTGGTACATTTAGAGGATCCCAAAGAATCTACTAAAAAGGTATTAGAAATAATCCACAACTTTAGCAGAGTTGTAGGATACAAAATAAATCCTCATAAATCCTCAGCATTTTTATACATCACCAACAAAATCCAACAGCAAAGGATACAAAGAGAAATTCCATTTAAAATAATTGTCGATAGGATAAATCACTTTAGAATCTATCTGCCAAGGGAAAATAAGGAACTATATGAGCAAAACTACAAAACACTTTCCACATAAATAAAGTCAGATCTAACCAAATGGAAAAATATTAAGTGCTTTTGGAGAAGTCAAGCAAATATAATAAAGATTATGATACTTACTACCTAAACTAATCTATTTATTTAGTGGTATACCAGACTCCTAAGAAACTATTTTACTGATCTAGAAAAAAATAACAAAATTCATCTGGAAGGACCAAAGGTCAAGAATTTCAAGTGAACTAATGAAAAAATGAAGTAAAGGTGGCCTAGCTGCACCAGATCTAAAACTATATTATAAAGCAGCAGTCATCAAAACCAGTTGGTATTGGTTGGCTAAGAAATAGATTAGTTGATCAGTGGAATAGGTTAGGTTCACAAGACAAAATAGTCAACAATAGCAATCTAGTGTTTGACAAACCCAAAGATCCTAACTTTTGGGATAAGAATTCATAATTTGACAAAAACTGTTGGGAAAACTGGAAATTAGTATGGCAGAAACTAGGCATTGAGCCACACTTAACACAATCTACCAAGATAAGGTCAAAATGGGTTCATGATCTAGGCATAAAGAATGAGATTATAAATAAATTAGAAGAACATAGGACAGTTTACCTTTCAGACCTGTGGAGAAGGAAGGAATTTGTGACCAAAAAGAATTGGAGTTTATTATTGATAAAAAAAAAAAAAAATTGAAAATTTTGATTATATTAAGTTAAAAAGTTTTTGTACAAACAAAACTAATGCAGAGGAGATTAGAAGTGAAGTAATAAACTGGAAAAGCATTTTTATATCCAAAAAATCTGATAAAAGCCTTATTTGCAAAATATATGGAGAATTGACTCTAATTTATAAGAAATCAAGTCATTCTTCAATTAATAAAGGATAAGAACAGGCAATTTTCAGATGAAGAAATTGAAACTATTTCTAGTCATATGAAAAGGTGCTCCAAATATTATTGATCTGAGAAATGCAAATTAAGACAACTCTGAGATTCCACTACACACCTCTCAGATTGGCTAAGATGACAGGAAAAGATAATGCTGAATGTTGGAGGGGATGTGGGATAACTGGGACACTGATACATTGTTGGTGGAATTGTAAGTGGACGCAACCATTCTGGAGAGCAATTTGGACCTATTTTCAAAAATTTTCAAACTGTGCTACCCTTTAACCCAGCTGTGTTTTTCCTGGGCTTATATCCCAAAGAGATCTTAAAGAAGGGAAAGGGATCTCTATGTGCAAAAATGTTTGTGGCAGCCATTTTTGTAGTGGATAGGAGCACAAAATTAAATGGATCTCCACAAATTGGAGAATGGCTGAATAAATTGTGGTATATAAATAATATGCAATATTATTATTTGGTAAGAAACTATCAACAGGATGATTTCAGAAAGGCCTGGAGAGACTTACATGAACTGATGCTGAGTGAAATGAGCAGGACCAAGAGATCATTATATACTTCAACAACAATACTATATGATGATCAATTCTGATGGACCTGGCCATCTTCAGCAATAAGATGAACCAAATCAGTTCTAATGGAACAGTAATGAACTGAACCAGCTACACCCAGTGAAAGAACTCTGGGAAATGACTAAGAACCATTACATCAAATTCCCAATCCCTATATTTTTGCCCGCCTAAATTTTTGATTTCCTTCACAGGCTAACTCCACAATATTTTGGAGTCTGATTCTTTTTGTACAGCAAAATAATGGTTTCGACATGTATACTTATTTTGTATTTAATTTATACTCTAATATATTTAACATGTATTGGTCATCCTGCCATCTAGGGGAGGGGATGGGGGGAAGGAGGGGAAAAATTGGAACAAAAGGTTTGGCAATTGTCAATGCTGTAAAATTACCCATGCATATAACTTGTAAATAAAAAGCTATAAAAAAAAGAAAAAGAAAAATTTCCCATGCATATATTTTATAACTAAAAAGTTATAATAAAAAAGTAAAAAAAAATAAAGAAAATAAGGAAGAAATTTAGAATTGCTATGCACTATTTCCTTAAAACTCCTTTTGAAATCAAAATTTCACCTTTTTGTTTTTGTTTGCGTTCATATCCCCTACATTTCCCAATGTGTCCCTGCCCCTTCTTAGAGAGCAAATAACAAAAAGGATATGGGGAAAAATTCAGCAAAACCACCTAATACAATAAAAATTACCATATCATATGCAGCATTCTACATTGATATCATCTCACTTCTATTAAAACAAGAGTGAAGGTGCCTTCTTATGCTTCTTTTTTTGGAGTTCTTTTTTGGAACTAAGCTTGGTTAGTATAATTTCATCAGACTTCTTTCACTTGTTTTGGTTTCATTTCTTTTTAAATTAAATTTAAATCAGTAGTCATGGTATATATGTTTTCTTATTTTCACTTACTTGAATTTATATAATGTCATATGATTATTCCCATCTCTCTCTTTTTTCTTTCTTCATATTTATTCTTTTTTATTCACTATATTGATCTTTTTTTATGATTAATAATTCCCCACTACTGAGGTAGAACAAAGATGGCAAAGTAAAAGGAGGAACTTGCTCAACTTCTCTCCTAAAGTGCTTCAAATTCCTTTAAATAATGACTCTAAACAAATTTTAGAGCATCAGATCACCCAAAAAAGACAGTAGAGAAAATTATTTAGTCAAAGGCAAATTAGAAACTCAACACAAAGATCTGTGGAACCATGGGGGGAGCCCATTATGCAGTCTTGGTGCAGGCTGCACCAGTGTGGTTCCAGCCCCAGTCATGGTCCCAACAACCACAAAGCAGGACCTCTGCATTAGTGGCAGTACTGGTGGAGTACTCTCCAGGAGAGCTAGTTTTAAAATTATTGATCTACCTGAAATTTATGATAAAAAAGCCTATACATCATCTTTCAAGAAATTATTAAGCAAAACTGTCCTGATATTCTACAATCAGAGGGTAAAATACAATTTAAAAGAATTCTTAAAGAGATCCAGAAAATGAAAATTCCTAGAAATACTATAGCCAAATTTTGGAACTGCAAGGTCACGGAAAAAGTATTACAAACATTAAAAAAGAAACATCCAAGTAGAGTGGAGTCTTAATTAGGAAAATTCAAGATTTAGCAGCTTCTACAAAAAAGGATGGGAGGGCTTAGAATATGATATTCTGGGGAGTAATGGAGTGAGGATTTCAACCAAGAATCATCTACCCAGCAAAACTGAGTATAATCCTTCAGAGGAAAAGTTTGATATTCAATGAAATATATGATTTTCAAATATTCTTGATGAAAAGATCAGAGCTGAATGAAAATTTGATTTTCAAATACAGGATTCAGGAGAATCATAAGGAAGAAATCAGGGAATAAAAAAGGATAAATCTTATTAAGTCTCTTATGATCATAAGGAAGGATGATATTTGTAACTCATTAGAACTTTCCTATTATTATGGCAATTTGAAGTAATATCTATCAGCTATCTATCTATCTGTCTGTCTGTCTGTCTGTCTATCGATCTACACAGAGGGCACAGTTATGAATTGAATATATAAATGGATAATATATAAAATGAAGAAATTAAGGGGAGAGAGAAAATATATTGGGAGAGAGGAAAAAGGAAAAGTATAATGGTTTTAATTACCTGCCATAATAAAGAGAGAACAAAAAGCTTTTACTAAAAGTGGAGGAGAAGAGGATGAGTGAGTGAACTTTATTCTCATCAGAAATGACAGAAAGGAGTAAACACTCAATATGGGTATAGAAATCTATCTCAGCCTGCAGAAAAATGGGAAGAGAATGGGATACAGGAAGAAAGAAGGGTGATTTAAAAAAATCATATTGGGGGAGAGAGTGATCAGTAGCAAAACACTTTTGAGAATGGGTAGGGTAAAAGTAGATATAAAATAGAATAAATAGGGGAAATATATTTAGCAATAGTTATTGTAAAAAAAAAATTGAAGTGAGTTTCTCTGATAAGAGCTTATTTCTCAAGCATAGAGGAAACTAGATCAAATTAATCAAAAATAAGAGCTATGCCTCAATTGATAAATGATCAACAGATATGATCTATGCCCAAAGCACCATAAATTCATTCATATCCCTTGACCTAGCAATACCACAAGTAGCCATGAATCCCAAAAAAAGATTTTAAAAGGGGTAAAAAAGGGGAAAGTACCTGTATGTACCAAAATATTAGTATCAACTCTCTTCTCAGGGCAAAAAAATAGAAATTGAGAGGATGGGCATCATTTGGGGAATGACTTAATAGTGATGTTTGATTGTCATGGAATGTTGTTATTCTATGGGAAGTGATGAGCAGAATGCTCTTGGAAGAAAACAAAAACAAAAATCTGGAAATTCCTTCAGGAACTCAAGAAAATTGAAATGTACTATATACAAAGTAATAGCAATGTGCTGGGATGGCCAGAATATCCCAAGTTCTGGCATGAACAGTAAAATGACTTTTCTATTCTTAGCGGTACAATGATTCATGACTACTATGAAGGACTTATGATAAAAAATCCTATACAAAGTCAGAAAAAAAAAACCTGATTGTCAGATTTTATTCTCTCTCTCAACTTTATTTTTCTTGAGTTTTTTTTTTTTTTTTTAATTAGAGACCTATGTTTTCTTTCACAACATGACTTTTGTGGATTTGTTTTGTATGACTCGTGTGGTTTCTTAATGGGAGCTGGGGATGGGGATACAGAAGAAAATCTGGAATTCAAAAATTTTAAAAGTGTAAAAAAATTATTATAGATGCAGTTGGAATAATAAATAAAGAAAGAAGATTAATAAATATATCTCACTACATTTTTCCTATCCTTTCCTTTGCCAGTGACTTTTGTTGTATTGTCTTCTTAGAAGAAATTTCTTTTTTTTTTTTTAATTGGGCAGAAAGAGCACTGAATTTGGATTTAAGAGATTTAGATTTGAATAAAAGCTTAATTACTTATTAATTTTCAAATCATAGCTCTATTTCTTAATTTCTCTAACTGTAACTGTAAAACTGTAAAATAGTACTACTGCTGTTACTACTACTGCTACCACCACCACCCCTTCTCCTCCTCCTCCTCTTCAAAGTAGTTGTTATTGTCCTGTTCTTCCCCCTTATGCTGTCAAGTAACAGCCATTATTATTGCTACTGTGACTACCTGTAATACTACTACTGCTGCTGCTGCTACTACTACTACTACTGCTATTACCACTACTACTACTAGTAGTTAGCTAGTTAGTTAGTGATCACTTACATAGTGCCTATGAAGAACTAGGCAGCGTGCCAAGAATTTTATCACATATAATGACAATAATATTTAAAAATAACATTTATGTATGTCTTATTATGTAGCAGGCACTGTGCTGAATGCTTTACAGTTATCTTATTTGGTTCTCACAACAATTCTGGAAGGTAGGTGCTATTATTAATATCATTTTACAAATGAGCAAAAAATAATCAGGTTAAGTGATTTGGCCAGGATCACATAGCTAATAAGTGCCTGAGGCTGAATGTGAACTCAAGTCTTCCTGACTTGAAGCCTAGAATTCTAGCCACTATTTCACCTAGCTTCCTATTATATAAACACAAACACATTCACATATGTGTGGTTGCTCATATACATATATGTGTGTGTATATATATATATATATATATATATATGTCATATTCATATCCACATCTTATATATAGGATGAGAGAAGTACTTCATAAATTTTAACATTAGAGAAATGAGAATTAATATTAAAATTACTTTATTGCAACAAAGCCCACAAAAAAAAAAAAAAAAAAAACTTTCTAATATTCCTAGATAGAAAGAATCTCTGCCTTTACAAATTCTAGGGTCATTTTATTTGTAATTTGTCTCATATCCAATTATGTTTTACCATAATTATTTGTGTACATGTCTGAATAGACCAACTTTCTACCTAACTTTCTTGACTGCTTATATCAATGAGTTTTTACTAGCTGTTTGTGATGGGCTTTTGTATTACTAGCATTTGATGAAAGACAGTTAATGATAATAGCTTGCTAAGGAAAGCTAAGTATAAACCAGCCCCTCAAGATCAAGCAGGAATGAAATGTTTGTCTTGGGCCCTAAAGTCCAGTAATCATAGACTACAAGTATTTGAATATAGCATATGGTAATAATCTTAGAGAACAGAAGTAATATTTATCCTAACCCAGGAGATAGGCAAGAGAAAGAGCAAGCACTCAGTTACATCCCTCTTCTCTTCCCTACAAAGTTGGAAATTACTTAAAGATAGGGTGTATTTTGGTATCAGTCTATCAGAGATCTATTTTTATATTTTTACTGCCCATTATATAATTAATCATTAAATTATGTTTTATTTATTAATGTGGCTTTTTCTTTCTTCTTGGTAGACATTTGTATTAGGGGGTCAAATAGACTGATCCAAATTACCTTCATGGCTTATGTAAATATATGTCCAAAACAGTAAACTTATTTATTCTGGTTTAAAAAATGTGAAACTTATTAAGATTTCTTCTGCACAGGATGAACTACTTTTATGGCTTTTTAAGTAATTTCCCTAGAATATTTTGTTTGAATAAAACTCAAAGGCAGCAAAGCACTATTAATTGAATGAATATTTCTACTCATAATAGAAATCATTACACATAGTATGCAAATGATAACATAGCTGAAGAACAGGAATCATTCTGAGATTTTTCTCTAACTCTTCAAACTCCAAGCAGGAACTTTGGGAAAGAATATTACTTCATGCTTCATTTTGAAAGTAATTTTCCTTCTTCTGAAATACCACAGCACAGTGCTTCTAACTCAACTTTGTATTTTCATTCAATTTTGAGCATATTTTTGACCTGTTTGAGAGCAGGTACCATGCATTATATATATATGTATTCAATGTATTAGGCAGCTATGTGGTAAGATGGATAGAGTGCCAGGTCTGAAGTCAAGACTCATCTTTCTAAGTTCAAATATTTACTAGCTGCTTGACTCTGGTCAAGTCACTTAACCATATTTGCTTTAGTTTTCTCATCTGTAAAATGAAGTCAAGAAGAAAATGGCTAGTTGCTTTTGTATTTTTGCCACAAAAAACTCAAAATGTGGGTCACAAATATAAGATATGGCTAAAATAAATGGAAAATATTCAATATAGTGTATGTGTTGTGGATAGTTGTGTAATATAAAAATCTAATTTAGCTCTCATGTGGCCTGGATAAATATTTGAACTGAGATTTTGCATATCCTATTTCCAAGTTAATACTGTGATTTCCATTTATATGAGGAACAGAAGGGATACTATCGTTGGGTACTTTTTCTTTTGCCTCTCTCAAATACTTTATTGAGCTAGTGTTATATCTATCTATCCCATTTCAGATGGTTTGCAATACTTTTGGGCTCAAGATAGATGTCACTTTGCCTGGTTGCTCTCAAGGGGGTAGGAGTGGGAGTAAATTGGAGAAGGTAATACTTAGCCTACTATCCCCAATTTAGCTATCTTCCACAAAAATACTGGTTATACAAAAAATCATTACAAATAACTAGTAAACTTCTTTAAGTAAGCAATTAAAAGAAATAGAGAAAATTATACACATTGTGGTAGATGACAGAATGTACTAGAACCTTAGCTAAATAGAGAAGAGAATTAGCTATGAATCTCAGGACAGAGCAGGTGTGAATAGGAACTTTCTTCTATCATCTCTAGAGCTCTAAGCACATGCAGTGAGGGACATGTGGGGTCCCCAGGTCCCCACACATTACTGCATTTGCCCCTTAGAAATTCTCTATCCATTGGCAGCAATCCCTTTTCCACCCACATAAATATACAGTGTAATGTTTTCTCAGCCAATTAATAATCACATATCTCTCCACATTACATAGCATGTAGCACCATAATGAAATTCTTTTTTTTAATTACAGCTTTTTTATTTACAAGATATATGCATGAGCCATTTTTCAGCATTGACCCTTGCAAAACCTCCTGTTCCAACGTTTTTCCTCCTTCCCCCCATCCCCTCCCCCATATGGCAGGTAGTCCAACACGTGTTAAATATGTTAAAGTATATGTTAAATACAATATATGTATACATATCCATACAGTTATTTTGCTGCACAAGAAGAATCAGACTTTGAAATAATGTAAAACTAACCTAAGAAGGAAATCAAAAAATGCAAGTGGACAAAAGCAAAGGAATTAGAAATGCTATGTAGTAGTTCACATTCATTTCCCCAAGTTCTTTCGCTGGGTGTAGCTGTTTCTCTTCATTATTGAACAAATGGAACTGATTTGGTTCATCTCATTGTTGAACAGAGCCACGTCCATCACAATGGATTATCATATAGTATTGTTGTTGAAGTATATAATGATCTCCTGGTCCTGCTCATTTCACTCAGCATCAGTTCATGTAAGTGTCTCCAGGCCTTTCTGAAGTCATCCTGCTGGTCATTTCTTCTTTTTTTCTTTCTTTCTTTCTTTCTTTTTTTTTTTAATATTAGGATGGCAGGAAATACAGAAATGCTGGTCATTTCTTACAGAATAATGATATTCCATAACATTCATATACCACAATTTACATAATGAAATTCTTCAGGAAAACTGCCCAACCTGTAAAGATTGAGGTATATACATACATACATACATTTACATACTTTTATACTTATTGTTGTTGAATAAAATAAACTAGATAAGAATATAAATTGAGAAGATAAATAATAGACAGATAAATAGAAAGATATAGATAGATGGATAGTTAGATAAATAGAACATTTAAGTTATTCCAATGTGCTAATCATTGTGCTAAGCATAGAAGTTGGTAAATTCTTTTGGTGTTCAGTGGTTGCATTCCTGGAATCACCAGTAATGATTTCTATGTTCTTTCCTTCTTCTTCTGAAGGAGTTTGGCATGATTAGACATTTCAAGTCACAAGACATCAGCTTCTAAGACTGACTGATTAGATGAATATTTCCAGTAATACTGCCATGTATACTATTAGAAATCTATTTAATTTTAATCTTCTATTCCCTGATTTTTCATAATAAATGAAGAGTACTTTTAGTTATAGTTTAACCTTTTATTCTCCCTGTATCTGTTTAGAATCCCAGGATGTTTGTAATTGTATATCACATGGAGAGAAGATAGTTCCAGTGTTTCTTAAATAGGTTATAAAAAGTTCTCAAAATACCATTGCATTTTTTTCTACTTAGTTTAAGTCAGACTTCAAGTATGGAATCTGCAAACTGATTTTTTTCCTTGTTTTTTTAAAAAAATCTATAATCCATTACCTTTTGGCAACCTCCAAAGAGCAAATGCAGCTAACATAGTATATTGTATATAAATAACTCTAAAAAATTTCTGCATGGAATTGAATTGAATAGAAGCCTAAATCTGAATCATGCTTTTAACACTTGATAACAAAACTCTGGATGAAAATTGAAAATTTTGGTTCCATATCTGGATCTTTTAAAATTGATAAACCTTATTTTGACATGTTATACTTTGGTTTCACAATTCATCCATAGCAAATATATCCTGAAAACAGTTAAGCACAATAGCAATAAGGTGTGATTTGATGCTCTCTTAACCAGTTTTGCTTAGCTAGTTTTCAGTTCAATTCAATTGAATTCAATCAGTATTTATCAAGTGTCTAACTACATGATATACAAACCACTGCATGAGTCATTAAGTATACAAGGACAAAAAAAGAGGCAGTCTGTGCCTTTAGGTATGTTATGGTCTACTGGGGGTAGGGTGGAAGAGAGCTTCTTTTTCTAAAAAGAGAGGTTCTCTTTATTGATATATAATTGAAATCTCAAAGAAAAAACATAACTAATTCTAATCCCAAGATAATAATATCCAGATGCTTTTGAAATATTAGAATTTTGATTCATTGACTATTTTTAGAAGTAGTCCATTTAGTACCTATATTTTTCTTGTTTTCATCTTATTTTTTTCCTCTAGTATTTTTGTCATAGATTAAGAAATACAATCTATTTGGAAAGAAGAAAGAACAGAAGGAAAAAGGTAACATACTTTTATGAAGTATCTACTGTGTGCTAGGTATATGTACTGATCATTATACAAATCTTATCTCATTATTTAATGATGACATAACCTTCCTGGCCAGTTCTGGTTACACCCTTACTTATTCTCTGCTCACTGGTCAAAGCAGGGGAAGATTTGCTTCTCATTGTTACTTTCAGATTCTCCTCCTATCTCTATCATTCAGTAACCTCCCTTCCTTCTTAAATCCTTGCTATTTGTATTTGTCACCTTATCAAAATCCTGGTAGCTGTTATCATCGTATCCCTAGTTTATTCTCCTCCTTCCTCAATGAGTTCTATATTTGGCTTTTAATTTTTCTCCCCTTCTCAATTCATGCTTTCATACTATATTTTAACATTTTAATATATGTATTGATTGTCCCACAACCTACTCACCTCCCATGAGCTTCCTCTTCCTTCTCACTTCAGCCATACACAAAATTTTCCCTACATTTGATCTTAACATCACCCACAAATGTACTACCTCCATTTTAAGAATTCTGAAGTCTAATTATTTTCATCTCTTTGTTTCACTTCCCCTATATAACCCTGCTCTTCAACCACACTATGATCTGCAGTGTTCTTTTTGATTTGACTCTTCAATTCTTTCCCAGGTCATCTCCCCTGAACTAGCTACTGTCTGCTCTTTTCCCCATCTTCAGTCCTTGGTGAACCAGTTTATATCTACATTGACCTCCCTTCTTGAATTCATAGACCCTAACCCTTCCAAATGTATCCATCCAAATCTCAGTCTCAGATCACATCCACCCTTTGCCATCTTTGAATCTGCACACCTGCTGGTGAGCAAAGGCAAAGAAAAACACTTAAGAACTTTGGTAGATCCATTACACAAGTATATTATAAAACTTCAACTTGGCTTTCATTGATGCTAGTTTCCACATCAAATAACTGGCCCACTGGCCACAGCAGATTTTCCAAAATTTTTCATCCCTGCTCAAACTCCCTATGAATCTTTCTTTTCCCACTTTATCAGTTGAGTTACCTTATATTTTACAGGCAAGATTAAGACCATTTAACATGAACTCCCCTTTCTCTCTTTTTCATCTATTTCATCTATTATTCAAGCCTATTTGCAACTTTCTCTTCCCTCATCGCTACTTCATATCATAAGGTGGCCCTACTCATTCACCTTCCCCTACAGATTGTCCCTTCTTTCAGTCCCATTCTTTCATTTATTTTCAAATTCCTTCTCTTTACTAGATCATTTTCTACTGTTATTACAAATATGCCCATCCTGAAAAACAACAAACAAACAAACAAAAAACCCTCACTTGATCAAATACAAAATGGTCTGTTTGGATATTCAGAGCCTTCTGTTATATTACTCTTTCATACATTTCTAGTCTTCTGATGCCTTCCTTCTTATCACATGTCATCGCAATTCAATATCACTAGCCTACTGATTGTTCCACAAACCAAATATACCATCTCTTAGCTCTGAGCATTTTCTGTCTGTGCTTCATTCCTGAAATGCTTTCTCTGCTCTACTCTGACTACTGACCTCCCTGGCTTCAAATATTAACTAAAATCCTGTTTTTACAGGAAGCCTTTCTAAACTCCTCATAATACCTCTGCTTTCCATCTTAATTATTTCCCATTTATTCTGTATGTAGCTTGCTTTGTATCTGTTTTGTGTTGTTTCTCTCATTAGATTATAAATTCCTTGAGGGCAGGGATTATTTGTTTCCCTCTTTTTATAACCTCTGCTCTTAACATAGTGTTTGTCATATGGTAAGTGATTAATAATTGTTTACTGATTGACCGATTGCATGTATAGGACAGTGTGATATTGATAAGTGACACCACAACACATGTTCAAAGCTTTTTCTAAGTCTCTGTTATAAGCTTGTTTTCTCTCTACCCTCCATGTCACACAAATAACATTTTTATTTTTTTAATTATATGTAAAAATTAGCATTCATTTAAAAATTTTTAAGTCCCAAATTCATTCCTTCTATAAATTTGCCCTCCCTGAGATGGTAAGCAAATTTATATAGATACACATGTGCAATCATGGAAACCTATTTCCATATTATTCTTGCTGTGAAAGAAAAAAAAAAAAAAAACCCACACAAAGTAGAATGAAATAGAGTATGCAACAATCTACTTTTGGACTCCTTTAGTTCTTTCTCTAAAAGTAGGTAGCCTTTTCATGAATGCCTTGGAACTACCTTGGATTATCACACTGCTCAGAATTGCTAAGTCATTCACAGATGATCATCACACATCATTGCTGTTACAATGTACAATGTTCTCCTTCATCTGCTCACTTCAGTTACATCACTTCATGTATGTTTTTTTCTGAATTTTTCTGAAATCATCCTGTTTGTCATTTCTTATGGCACAATAGTACATTCCCTAACTAATGGATATCCCCTCAATTTCCAATATTTCACTATCTAAAAAAATAACTGCTATCAATTTTTGTATAAATAAGTCCTTTCCCCTTTTATTAAGTCTTTTTAGGACATAGACCTAGTAGTGCTATTATTGAATCAATAATAAGCACAGTTTCATAGCTTCAAGGCATAATTGCAAATTGCTCTTTAAAATAGTTAGATCAATTACAAGTCTATCAGCAATTTATTAGTGTCCCAATTTTCCCATATCGCATCCAACATTTTTCTTTTTTGTCTTATTATCCAAATGATAGGTGTGAGGTGGTACCTGAAGAGTTGTTTTAATTTACATTTCTCTAATCACTAGTAATTTAAAGAATATTTTTCTCACGACAAGACATAGCTTTGATTTATTTATCCGAAAACTACCTGTTCATATCATTTGACTCAGTGCCTTGAATTCTAATAAATTTGAAGCAGTTCTCTATATAGTTGAGAAATAACGATTTTATCAGGAATACTTGTAAAGATTCCAAACCACCACCACACACACACCTTTCAGGTTTCTTTTTAATCTAGGTAGCATTTTGTTTCTGCAAAATCTTTCTAACTAAACACAATCAAATTTTTTGTCTTATAATACTTTCACTTTTTTTGGTCATATTTTATCCATATATCTGATATATAAGATATTACTTGTTCCTCTTATTTTTCATGGCTGGTATGATTCAATTATTTTTCATTCATGTACAAGTTTTATGGCCTTGTTTGGGTTTTTCTGGCAAAGACACATGAGTGTTTTGCCATTTCCTCCTGCAGGTCAATTGACAGATGAGGAAACTGGGGCAACTAGAATTAAATGAATTGTCCAGTATCACAAAGCCAGAAAGTAGCTGAGGCCTCATTCAAACTCAAACTTTATGTCCAAATTATGTAGCCATTTTGAGTTTATCTTGATATTCAGTGTAAGATGTTGTTCTACACCAACTTTATTCCATATTGTTTTCCAGATTCCACAGCAGTTTTTGTCAGATAATGAATTCTTGTCCCCAAAGTTTGAATTTTCAAATTTATCAAACCCTAAATTAGTATAGTTATTTGTTATTATTTATTTTGTACCTAATCTGTGCCATTGATACATCACTGTATTTCTTACTACCAGGTTGTTTTGATGATTATGGTTTTATTATATGGCTTGAGATCTGGTAAGTCAATTTACTTTTTTTTTTCATTAAATTCCATGATATTCTTGACTTTTTGTTCTTCTGGATGAATTTCGTATTTATTTTTTCTAGCTTCAAAAATAATTTTGGTAGTTTGATTATTATGACATTGAATATGTAGATTAATTTGGTAGAAATATCATTTTTATTATATTTATGGTCATATTTATTATATTGATGTGGTCTCCTCATGAGCAGTTCTAGTTGTTTAGATCTCTCTTTATGTGAAAAGTGCTCTGTAACTGTGTTCATTTAGTTCCTGGGTTTGTCTTGGAAGGTAGATTCCCAAATATTATTTATTTCTATTCTTGCTGCAGGACTTTGTTGGTAGTATATAGATATGCTGATAATTGATGTGGATTTATTTTATATCCTGTATCTTTGCTAAAGTTGTTAATTATTTCAAGAAGGATTTTATAGTTAATTTGCTAGAATTCTCTCAGTGTATCATCTTCAAAGAGTGAGTGTTGTTTCCTCATGGCCAATTATTCCTTCAATTTCTTTTTTTTTTTCTCTTATTGTTAAAGCTAACATTTATAGTATGATATTGAATAACAGTGGTGATATTGGGCATCCTTGTTTCACTCTGGATCTTATTAAAAGGCCTCTATCTTGTCCCCATTACAGACAATACTTTCGGTTGGTTTTAAATAGATCATATTTATCATTTTAAGGAAATCCTCAATTATTCCTCTGATCTCTAGGTGTTGTATTCTGTCAAAAGCTTTTTCTGCATCCATTAAGATAATAATATGATTTCTTTCTATTGTTTTTGTTATTGATAAAGTCGATTATTCTAATACTTTTCCTAATATTGAAATGTCTCTACATTCCTAGGATAAAACTTGTCAGAGTATAGGATTCTTGTCCTGTGCTTGCTAAAAGGGGTTTAACAATTTTTTGTGAGTGTGTGAATATCTTCTATCCCTATAGTTAAACTGAAAGCAAGTATTAAAAGCTAATATACTGCTCACTACTGAATATATATATATATATATATATATGCATGTTTCTTAATATAAATATACATGTGGCTTATGCAAAGCATTGCTTGTGTACAAATTTATCTTATATATACTACATGTATATACTAATTTATGAGCACATTCATAATATACACATAGATACATGTACTATTTGCTGCTAGATATTTTAGAGTTTTTAATTATATTATCTTGCATGTATTCCCAAATAACATTCTTAGACTTTAAAAATTGCTAGCATTCATGTAGCTTATATACATTTAGTTTTCACTACTATATATAAATATATTATACAAAATTATAAGATATATATATATATATATATATACATACACACATATATAACAAGAATTTACTTATTTACATAAAGCAAAGTGCTTTGTACAATATGCCCTTTGTTCATCACAATCCTATAAAGTAAGCTCTCTTTTTTCTACTTTTTATAGAAGAAGAAACTAAGGCTGAGGGAGGTTAAATGATTTGCCTACCCTTAAACATCTGTTGAGTCAAAGGCATGATTTACACGTATATTGTTCTGACACTAAATCTAATATAATAATCCACTGCATCACTTAGTTATCATTATCTTTAATGTTCAAAACCTATCAACTTAGATTTTTAAACGATGTGTGATTTTATCACTGTGCATATTGTCTCCATGGTTATAGATTACAAAAATCTACATTCCAAAGTAGATAGTTTTTTTTTTCCTTCTTTGCTCTCCTCTGCCCAATCATTACATGGTAATCAATCTTCTAGTGATCAATCTTTATAACTTTAATAAACCTAGTCCTTGAATGACATACCTCCAGTCAATTACAAGGTCTATAGGCCATATCATCAAATTTTCCTGATATAGTAGCATTTCTATTCTGTTGTCATAGACTTCAAAACCCAGAATGACATTATGTCAATATAAAACATTTGGGATGGACATTAATTGAAGTAAATTCTCTTAAAGAATTATTCAACTTAAAGTAAAATAAACAGATAATTTTAATATATTTTGAAGCTGATTAGATTTTGTCCCTGCATAAGAGTAATTTTTAAAAATAAAGTAGTCTGTTTTCACAATGTTAGGTCATAGGAAGTGGGTTTTTTAGAGGTAGAGCATTAGGAAATTAGACTTTCTTTTTTTTTTAATAGCCTTTTATTTACAGGATATATACATGGGTAACTTTACAGCATTAACAATTAAACCTCTTTTAATTTTTCACCTCTTACCCCCCACCCTCCCTAGATGGCAGGATGACCAGTTCAATATTTAAATATATTAAAAATATAACAGATACACAATAATATATACATGACCAAAACATTATTTGCTGTACAAAAAGAATCAGACTCTGAATTTGTACAATTAGCTTTGTAAGGAAATAAAAATGCATGTTCATTATAGGGATTAGAAATTTAATGTAATGGTTTTAGTCATCTCCGGTTATTTTCTGGGCATAGCTAGTTCAGTTCATTCTGCTCCATTAAAATAGATTTGGTTGATCGTTGCTGAGGATGGCCCTATCCATCAGAGCTGATTCATCATCTAGTATTGTTATTGAGTATATACAGAATCTCACTAGGTCCTCTCTTGCTCCAGCATCAGTTCATGTAAGTCTCTCAGTGCCTTATCTTAAAATCATCCTGTTGAATACATATTCTTACAAGACAGTAATATTCATCAATTTTCATATACCACAATTTATTCAGCCATTCTCAACTGATGGACATCCATTCAGTTTCAGTTGCTAGACCACTAAAAGGAATGCCACAGAAATTCATGCACAATAACAGATCACTTTCCCTATCTTTATAATCTCTTTGGATATAATCCCAGTAATAACACTGATGGATCAAAGGGTATACGAGTTTGAGTACTTTTTGAGCATAGTTCCAGACTTCTCTCAAAATGGTTTATTTCACAACTCCACCAACATGGTCAATGTCCCAGATTTTCCAACATCCCCTCAACAATCATCATTTTTTTCCTGTCATCCACCCCAATCGGCAGGTGTGTGTAAATATCTTAGAGTTGTCTTAATTTCATCTGATTAATACATGACTTGGAGCATCTTTTCATATGACTAGAAATAGTTCTAATTTCTTCATACTTAAGGAAATTGTCATGTTCATATCCTATCACCATTTTTCAATTTGGAGATCCCGATTTTTATAAATTAGAGTTAATTCTCTATATGATTTTGGAAATGAGGCCTTTATCAGAACCTTTGACTGTAAAATATTTTCCCAGTTTATTGCTTCCTTCTAATCTTGTCTTGCATTAGTTTGTTTGTACAAAACTTTTCCAGTTTGTATAATCAAATTTTTCTATTTTGTGATCCAGTATATGTCTCTCAGTTCTGCTTCAATGGTCATAAGACATTCCTTCCACAGTCACGAGAGGTAAACTATCCTTGTTCTTCTAATTTATTAATAATTTCATTCTTTATACCTAGGTCATAGACATTTTGACCTTATCTTGGTGTACACATTAAGTATAGATCAATACCTAGTTTCTGCCATATTAGTTTCAATTTTCCCGCAATTTTATCAAACAGTAAGTTTCTAATCCCAAAGGTGGGATTTTTTGGTTATCAAAGACTTTGCTATATTGTTGACTGTTTTGTCCTATGAACCTAATCTATTCACTGATCAACTAATCTATTCCTTAGCCAATCCAATAGTTTTGAGTAACTGCTGCTCTATAATATAATTTTAAGATCTGGTAGCTAAGCCACCTTCATTTGTTTTTTTTTTCATTAATTCTTGAAATTCTTGACCTTTGTTTTCCATATGAACTTTGTTGTTATATTTTTCTAGGTCATCATAAATAGTTTTGTAGTCTGTTGGTATGGTAACTTAAATAAATGAGATTAGTTTAAGGTAATATTTCATCTTTATTATATTTGCTCGCCCTATCAAGGCATTTAATATTTTTCAATTGGTTAGATCAGACTTAATTTGCGTGAAAAGTGGTCTGCTAATTTTGCTCATAAAGTTTCCATTTTCCCAGCAGATAGATTCTAAATATTATATTATCAGTAGTTACTTAAATGGAATTTCTGTTTGTAACTCTGACTGTTGGATTTTTTAGTGATATTAAGAATGCTGTGAACTTATGTGGGTTTATTTTATAACCAGCAACTTTGCTAAAGTTGTGGTTATTTCTAATAACTTTTTAGCAATCTCGGGGTTCTCTAAAGTAACCATCATGTCATCGCAAATCGATAATTGACTTCCTCATTTGCCTATTCTTATTCCTTTAATCTTTTCTCAGCTCTTATTGCTATAGCTGATGTTTCTAATACAATAGTTATGGTAACAGTGATAGTGGGCAACCTTATTTCACTCCAGATCTTATATGTGAATGGTTTGCAGTTTGTCTCATCATATTGATGCTTACTGATGGTTTTAAATAGATGCTGTATTATTTTAAGGAAAAGTCCATTTATTCCTATATTCAAGTGTTTTTAATAGGAATGGATGTTGGATTTTATCAAATGATGTTTTTTTGCATCTATTAAGATGATCATATGTTTTTGGTTATTTGGTTATTAACATGGCCAATTATATTGATAGTTTTTCTATTTAGACCAGCCCTGCATTTCCTGGTATATCTACTGTCATGAGTGTATTATCTTGGGATGATTTTCTGTAGTCTTTTTGCTAATATCTATGTAAGTTTTAGCATCAATATTCGATTAGGGAGATTGGTCTATGAATTTCTTTCTCTGGTTTTCCAGCCTACCTGGTTTAGGTATCAGTACCATGTCTTTTCATAGAGTTTGGTAGGACTCCTTCATTCCTATTTTATCAAATAATTTAGTATAGCATTGGGGACGAATTTTCTTTAGATGTTTGGTTAAAATTCACATGTGAAATCCATCTGGTCCTGGGGTTTTTCTTGGGAGTTGTTTAATTCCTGTTCTATTTTTTTTCTGAAATGGGACTATTCTAAAAATTTACTTCCTCCTCTGTTAGTCTAGAAGTCTATATTTTTGGAGGTAGTCATCATTTTACTTGGTTATCAAATTTATTGGCATAAAGTTGAGCAAAATACTCCTATTATTTCTCTAATTTCCTCTTCATGGTGGAAATTCTCCCTTTTCATTTTTAAGACAACTAATTTCTTTTCCTCCTCCTTTTCTAATCAGATTTACCAAAGGCTTATCTATTTATTGGCTTTTCATAGAACCAACTCTTAGTTTTATTAATTAGTTCAATAGTTTTTTTTCCTTTCAATATTTTTAATTTCTCCTTTTAATTTTAAATTTCAATTTAGTATTTGATGGGGGTTTTAATTTGGTCTTTTTAGTTTTTAGTTGAACCAATTCATTAATCTTTTCTTTCTCTGTTTTATTCAAGTAAGCCTCTAAGGATATAAAATTCCTCTATCCACTTTGCTGCATCCCACAATTTTGTATGATATCTCATCATTGTCATTATCTTGGTGAATTATTAATTGTATCTATAATTTGCTGCTTCACCCAATCATTCTTTAAGATGAGATTGTTTAGTTTCAATTACTTTTGGTCTATTCCCCCTAATTTTTTGCTAAATGTAGTTTTTATTGCATCATGATCTGAAAAGAAAGCATTTACTATTTCTGCTTTTTTGCATTTAATTTTGAGGTCTTTATGTCCTAATATATGGTCCATTTTTGAATAGGTTCCATGAACTGCTGAGAAGAAAGTATATTCCTTCTATCTCCATTCAATTTTTCCAAAGATCAACATACTAATTTTTCTAATATTCTATTTACTTCTTTAATTTCTTTCTTATTTGTTTTGTGGTTTGATTTTCTAATTCTGAGGTGCAAGTTGAGATCTCCTACTTTCAGTTTTGTTGTCTATTTCTTCTTGCAACTCTCTTAACTTCTCCTTTAGGAAGTTGAGTGCCATACCACTTGGTGCATATATGTTTAATATTGATATTGCTTCGTTGTTTATATCTCCCTTTAGCAGGATGTAGTTTCCTTCCTTATCTCTTTTAATTAGATCAATTTTACTTTTGCTTGATCTGAGATAAGGATGGCTACCCTGCTTTTTGACTCACCTGAAGCATAATAGATTTTCTCCAGCCTTTTACCTTTACTCTATATGTATCCCCCTGCTTTAAATGTGTTTCTTGTAAACAACATTTGTAGGGTTCTGACTTTTGATCCAGTCTGCTATCTGCCTCTCTTTATGGGGAGTTCATCCATTCACATTTACAGTTAGAATTACTAAATCTGTATTTCCTGCCATCCTAATAACCCCAGATTGTGCTTTACTTATTCTTGCTCCCCCAACCCTCTTTCCCTTTTAAACTTATGTACCCCTCTTGTATCACGATCTTATCCTCTTTATAATCCCTCCCTCCCCTTTGAGTCTTTCCCCTTCCTTCCCTTATTATCTTTTTCTTTTCCTTTTCCTCTCCCCGTTTTAATGAGGGCGAGAAGTTTCTCTAAAACAAATGTCAATTATTTTCTTTGAGCCAACTCTGATGAGTAAGATTCACACAATGTTCCTCCCCCTCTCCAAATTCCCTCAGATATGATAGGTTTCCTTAGCCTCTTTGTGGGATGTGGTTTCCCTCTTTTTATCCCTCCTTCCCACCTTATTCTGCCATCATCCCTTTTCCATATCTACTTCCCTTTTTTATGTTATATCAGTACAATCAAATTTTACATGTATTCTTTTTGTATATCCACAACAGAAATACAATTCTCAAGAGTTATTTTTACCTTTTCTGCATCTCTTGAGTTCTATTCTTGGAGATCAAATTTTTTGTTTAATTCTGGTTTTCTTCAGAAACAAATGGAAATTCATTTGTTTCATTAAATGTCCATCTTCTTCCCTGGAAGAAAATGCTCAGCTTGCTGGTAGTTTATTCTTGGCTGCATCCAAGTTCTTGTGCCTTTTGGAATATCATATTCCAGGCCTTCTTTCCTTTAATGTAGAGGCAGCCAGATCTTGGGTGATCCTTATTGTGGCACCTCGGTACTTAAATGTTTTGTGCTTGTAAAATTTTTTCCTTAATCTGATAGTTCTGAAATTTTGCCACAATATTCCTTGGGTTTTATTTTAGGGTTTCTTTCAGAAGGTGTTCGATAATTCTTTCAATGCCTATTTTACCTTGATTCTATTACATCTGGGCAGTTCTCTTTGATGATTTCTTGTAAAATAGTATCTACGTCTTTTTTTTCATCATAGTTTTCAGAAGTCCAATAATCCTCAGATTATCTCTCCTAGATCTATTTTCCAAGTCTGTCGTTTTTGCAAGTAGATAATTCATGGTTTTTCCAGTTTGTCATTTTTTATTTTTGCTTGACTGATTCTTGCTGTCTCAATGAATCATTAGTTTCAATTTGTTCAGTTCTAATTTTAAAGAATTATTTTCTTCATTAGCTTTTTTACTTCTTTCTGTATATGTCAATTGAGTTTTTGAATGTATTGTTTTGTCTGTGGAATTTTTTCCATTTCACTAATTTTTTTTTTTTAGTGAATTATTTTCTTTTTCCAATTCACAGATTCTACTTTCTTGCGTGTTCTTTGTCTTTTCCAATTCACGGATCCTACTTTCCAGTGAATTCTTTATTTTTTCCAAATCACAATTCTTACTTTCCTGAGATTTTTTTACTTTTTCCAATTCGTATTTCAGGAAGTTGTTGCTCTCTTGTAAGGCTTCTCTTTCCTTTCCCCATTTATCTTCTAACTCTCTTTTGAGACTTTTAATGGTCTCTTCTATGAGAGCATTATGTAAAGGAGGACAGTCTGGTGCATGTTTGCTGTTTGAGGTCTCTTCAGGTTTGCTGACCTGCTCTTTTTCTGCATAGAAGCTGTTGATCGTTCTTTTCATCTTTTTATTCATGTTTTAAAGCCTTTAGGGTAGGTCTCCTTGGCAAGGGGGTTACCTGCTTCCTCTGCAGAGCAGGGAAAGATTTAAACCGATTTCTGGCTCTGAGGTATGGGAGTGCTCTGAGTGAGAGTTTTGCCTTCCCCAACAGGAAGTGGATTCAGCACGCTGAGCTATCAAACTGCTTAGTAGGGCTGAGTGGATTACGATTGCCCTCGCTGAGATAAGGGTGAAAGTGTCACTGCCCCAGGCCGAGCCTGTGGGACTTGATATTAGCAGCTGACCGCAGACCACAGACCACAGACCACAGACCGCAGACCGCAGACCGTCGCAACTCTGCCCAGCGTCTCTGCCTGATGCAATTGGCCCTGGAAAAGCTCTTGGCCCCAAGCCGAGCTCCCCACTGCGCAGATTGGAGGCTAACCCGGGCTGCGTCCTCCTGCTGTGCAGGATCACAACTGCCCCAAGGAGAAGCCCCGTACTGCGGGTTGGGGCTGCGCGCTTGTGCTGAGATCTGTGCCTTCACCCTCGGTTTGAGACTCTCCTCGGAACCTAATTTCTCTCCCAGTCTGCGCCGATCTCCCCCCTGGCCCCGGAACCAACCTTTTTTGGCGAGACTGCAGATTTTCTTCGGCCAGTGAGTTGTTCTACTTCTTATCTTTACGAATTGTAGCAGTCAACACTATTTTTGAGGCTCGATATAATATTGATAAAGAGGGTAAGAGAAGAGCTTAGAAAGTCGCGTGTGTCTTCTCCGCCATCTTGGCTCCGCCCCCGGAAATTAGACTTTCAATGAAGCTATGAGAGATTCAGAAAATGAATTGTCCTATTCTAACCTGCAAGTTAAGTATCTTTAAAGCAAGCCACCTCATTCTAGCCTACAACCTAATGAGAATTAATATTTCTTATATTATCTATGAAGTTTGTGAAATGAATCCCTCTTTGATAACCCTTTCTTGTCATCTTCAGACCTCCCAAAGCCCTTGACTAATATTTAATTTTTAAGTAATAAATTCAGAAAAAATTTTAATTATTTTTGTGGATCTGAAGTGCCCAAGGGATGGGTATGGGATTTTCTATCCAGAAAAGAACCCCTTGAACTTCATTTCTTTCCTTCTGCCCTTATGAATTTGTGAAGTATATTGGTTGGGTTATTATATTAAATAACCTACCTGTTGAAGTTTTTATTACTTTTGAACATTTGATATATTATAATACCCCATTATACTGCAATTGATTTATTAATTGGATTTAAAGAAAAATAAATTATTATATATTGGATATATTTTTAAAAAATTGATTGGCATTTACTTATTCTGAACATAAGGGATAATTATATAATGGGAGTTGTGCTTTAGAACAGTAGTGTCAGACTCAAAGAAAAATGGGTGTCATTAAATGGCAAATAAGGATCTTTGCAGGCAGCATATTAACACAGAAAACCAAATTATTATTATCTTTACACTATTATCTTTATACTATAATGTCTGTATTAATTTTATTGAATATTTTCCAATCATATTTTAATCTAGATTATTATTGACTGGGAAATTTTTATTTGACAACTCTTTTCTAGAAGTACCTGAATGAGGCATCTTGGCATAGAGTAATGAGAACTTGGAGTGTAGATAAGTGATTTAGATTTGAAACTTGCCTAATATGCTTCCTAGCTATAAATACATAGGAAAGTCATTTAAAATTTCAGAGCTCTAGTTCTCATCTTTAAAAAAATGGGAATAATAGGACTTATAATATCTTCCCCATGTAATAGTGAGAGAAAAACAAAACACAAAACTTTTGAAACCTTAAAGCTTTATAGGAATGATTGGTTTTTTTCCCCCCAGCTTAGTTAATGTTATCAGCATGCAATTCTAAAACCAACTTAATTTAGAGACTAATGGACCCAAATACTATGAAGATTCCAAACTAAAGAGTGTATTTTTGACCAGGTTTTTCATTTTTAAAATACTCACTGAAAAATAAATGTAGAAATTTGATGAAAACATGATGTACTTTCTGTCAAAACAAGGAAATCACTTTGTGAAAATGCTAGGAAATAAAGGCTAACAGGCATCTTTTCAAAGGCTGGTAATAACACTCAGATAACACTAACATATTTGGATGTCAAGATGAAAGGAAATGGCCCATTGAAAGGGCAATACATTATGTTCTATCCTACAGCTGCAGTTATAATGAGCAGACTCCTCAGTCATTTGCACTCTGCAAGAGTACTTGAGGCTGTGCTTTTTTAACTTATACACTGAGGAGTTTTGGACCTAATCAGTACTTGGATAATGGACTACTGCTGATGATAACAAAGAGGAAAATGACTTGAACATACAAAATTTTATCTTTTGAAAGATGAAAGCACATTTCAACAAATGATTAAATGAATTTTACCCTTTGGTTGCAAGTTTACCTGGATTGAGTAAGACATGTCGGGAAGGAATTCACATCTTAATATTTTTTTCTTTCAATTGTATCCTTGTAGATGATAGAAAAGACATGCAATTCATTGACATTTCTTGGATTGTATATTTTTGTTGGAGTCTCTTATAACAAAAAAAACTGTGGTGACGATTCATTATAAAAAAAATTTTAACAACCATCCAACAATTATCCAGCATGTAATAGCTGGTACTTAGATCAAACTTGATGAAGAATAATAAATTTATCTAAAAAGAATAATATATTTATCTAAAATAAATTTATCTGGCAGTGAACAAAGCCAGATATATCTATACTAAATATTCCATGGGTCACAATAGTTTTCTGCAACTCATTATCAGTTGAATGTTGGAAAATAAATTTGAATGCTTCTCATCAGATTCCCTAATTTGTATTCACCTGTCTATAAAAACCTAGTGTATTTTGTAGGACTTATACTTTTGGCAGATCTAATGGCTTGGCTCCTTCATTCAAAAATGTTTAGATGCAAAACCAACAAGTACATCTTTATACATTTAAATGTTTGAATCAAACATATCTTTAATGATGTCTAAATTAAGGTGTTTTGATTAAAATGCCATTGATATTTTAATCATTTGGTTTATATTGTCTCTAAATATGCAGTTCACTTTTCTTTGATAATTTATTTACATTCCTGTATCACCAATTAAGGCTATCAATAAACTAAGCTGCTTTGATGAAAGGTGGATTTAGTTTTATCAAAAAGACATTTTAGTCTATTAAACGATGGATATATTTAGTACTCTTCTGGGCTCAGAATGTCTCAAAAACTGTTTTATTATTTCTGTGACTGCCAGAAATTCATTTGTCGTCCTGCTTCTGGTAAAAAAAAAAAAAGTTTTAGAAGTTCACAATAATCTACTGAAGAACTGAAACTTTATTTAAAACAAACCATTAAAGGATAAAGGAAGAAAGGGAAAGACACATTATTTCCATAATACATGTTTTGTAATTTGAAAAAAGTTAATTTTTATCTAATTTTCTTTAACCTAAGAAAACATGCAGTTCTATGACTCTAACTGGTAAAAATGTTTTCTCCCCCTTTTTTTGATAGGGGTTTTATTTGGTGAATATTTAGAACTGCCCAGAAAGGAAATTTAAAGTTTGATGATTTGGTGAATTTGAGGAGGTTCTACAAAGTTTTTCTTTGAAATCTATTCTATCTATTGAGGGATCATTTGGAGAAATATTGACACTAATGATTTGACTTTACATCCCAAAAATGAAAAAAAAGCTTAAATGAAATTAAGTAAAAACAAAAATGTTGTAAAGAAAATCCAGCAACAAATAAAGTGGTGAGCAATACCTAAAACATGCAAAAACTTCCATGTGCAAACATCAAAATTGCTTCAAGCAATAACCATTTATGATCCCAAAGTACCAATTATAAAACATATCATCCATCAAAGAGGCATGACATATTTAGAGTACAGAATGAATAAATATTTTTGTATCTTGCCATTAGGGATCTCTTTGCCCAACTATTTACGTTTATTATGAGAAATTTGTTTCATTTTTTTAAATGAGAAAGATATATTCGAAATCATTAAATGCTAGCCTTATTAGTATAATTTTTCAATGGACTTCTAAATTTGGAGGGACTTAGATCCTCTTCATATGCTTTCTTTGGCCTATCAACTGAAAATTTTACTATGTCTAAACACATTTATTTTCCAAAGTGTCTTATTGATACATTTATAGGACTAAGGTTTAGAAACTGCACAGATCATTAGAGATTGTGTAATGCAATCTCCATATTTTTCAGAACTGAAGTGAAGAGAGGTTATGTGACTTTTGAGGATCACACAATCAGTGAATAACAAGTTTTGAATCTACATCCTCTAATCTGAAACCAGTGCTATTTCCCCTATATCATATTGCTTCTTCTTATGTAAACAGATTATCATGCTTTCATTACTCATTCTGCCAGAATACTTTAAACTCATCTCATTCTTTATTGATCCAATAGCATAAAATTCAATTTTAAGTCATTGTTGAAATGACTAGCAATTCCATTACATTCCCTTACTATCACCCTTAAAACCCAAAGATTTATTTGTTCATGGTTTCTGTGTTTTATCCGATAGCTCTTTGGAAAATAGAAGACATGACTGGTCTTTCTACCTCACAGTTTTTTCAAGATGGAACTTTTGAAGGTATCTGATAGTGTGACTATTAAAGAAAAAGTGATTCACAGTAGTGAAACAGGAAGTCTTTCAATTTTATGGTTGTAGGATTAGTCACCTTGACTTCATCTGTTCCCAGATTTCTCAATCGATCAGTAAGTATTCATGAAGTGCTTACTATTTGTCAAGTATTCTATCTGGAACTGGAGCCATAAAGACAAAAAGAACATAGATTTTTTCCCTAATGAAGTCTTTCCTTCAATTAGCTCTGAAATTTCTTCATAATATTATACAAATATTTTATAGATTCTTTGTATTTAAAAGCATGCAAAATGTAGGCAGCATATTTCTACATATGTTAATGATTCATGTTTAAGGTAGTATATGTGTGTTTTCTTTAAGCCCTAGAAATACCATGGAATGGTAGAAGGAAAATTGGCCTTAGAATCAGAAATCCTTGTTTTGAATCCTGGCTCTTTTTATTACTCTTATTACCTACTATAAATCATACAGCCATACTACTCATTTTCTTTGCAGAAAAATAAAAGATTATTTTCAAGCTCTTAAGTATATACTTTCTGTTTTTTACATTAATTAAATGTATGAACACAAGCAAGTCAATTAATTCTTCTGAAAAATATTAATGTAAAATGCTGATAAATTCTACATGAGTCCAACTGTAGACCATATTTTGATATCATAAGTCAGTGTGATCCCATTTGGGGTATTTCTTAGCAAATATACTGGAATATTTGCTATGCCCTTTTTCTATCTCCTTTTTTTTTTTTTTTTTTTGGCAGGTGAGGAAACTGAGACAACTCAAGTTAAGTGATTTGCCCAGAATTCGCATAGCTAGCACATGTCTGAAGCCAGACATGACCTCACAATATGGGCATTCCTGATTTTAGGCTTGGCTCTCTATTCAGAGTCACCTGGTAGCTCTAACTATCACCACCACATCCCTAGTCCCCATATCTGACATAATCCTCCTTTTGAAAATTCAAGCAAATCATTTCCATTTTAGAGTATCATATGAAAAATGGTTCCCATTATCTCAGCATATGTGGTCTTTTTTTTATTTTAGTTTAAATATCTGAAAGAGGGAAAAATCATTATCATATTCTTTATTGCTGATTATACATAAATTATAGAAAATGTCACATAATCATGACACAACTGCCATTTAACATCCTGTCTGTCATTTATTTCAAGGGTAGCCACAAAATGTCAGGGAAATGGTAATTATGTAACTATTATAAGATGCTTTGTATAACATATGCATAATAGGACATAAAAAGCAATATACTAAAAATGTTAATTTATGTGTGTCCTCAACAGTAGAGCACACAAACATCTCAATTTTTTGACTGAAAATATATGCTATGAATTGTATCTGAGACTGTCATGGCAAAGGGGCGATAAACGTGATAAAAATTGATGCATGAAAAGATGAAGATGGTTTATCAAAAACAAGTAAGAAAAAAACAAAACTTGGCATATCCTAAATATTATAAAGTGAACTTCAATATTCCATCAATTTTGGCTCACAATATACTCTCTGATTTTAGGCTGGTTAGACTGGCCCCTTTCCCTTAATGTGAATGTAGGATGAAAAGCAGACAAAAAAGACTTTAGTGATGGAATGTTTCCTCTGACACCAAAGAATTTCTACCAGTTTTTTCATGAGTCTTTGCCCTATTCTTGATTAATTTGTTCACAGGTAACCTGTGGGGACAGGGGTGAGGTGGCAAATTGATGCATTCCACATCTTTTAGTTCTCTAGTTCTCTTCAACCACCTCAGTATAAACCACACAGTCCTTATGCCACATCTGTGAACTATTTTGTACTTTAACCAAAGAAACTTCCTGGGTTTGTAATACATATGTAATATCATCCCCTAGAACTTTCCCACTTGGGACCTTGAAAATGTTGTTGCTGCAGAAGAATGTGGCACTTGATCTGCCATATACATATATATATATATATACATATATGTACACACATATACATATATGTGTATTTTTATACAAACACACATGCATATATACATCTATATACATACACTTACACATAAACATATATGTATACACATATCTATCTATATATCATATATGTATTTTACTGATAGTTTGATGTTACTAATATATTCTTATTTTGGTGTAACTGGTGTTTCTATTTCTTGAGTTTCAGAGTGCATTATATATGCCCTAAAGAATATTTTGATTTAGTTCAATGAGTTTTAAAAACCACTTAAAAGCTACAGCGTATTGCATAATTTCAGGTTCAATAATATATTGGGACTTCAGCCTATTTGGAGAAAAAAAAGGTAAAAAGGGAATTTAAAATAGTGTTTCTCACTAGAGAGGAAGCATGTAAGCAAAGAATACCTGGGATCATGTCCTGCTTATGACACATGTTAATTGTTTGATTTTTGGTTGACTGCACATTACATTTCCTTTATTTCTGATTAAATGTAAATCATACAACAAGTAGCAAACTCTCAGTGACCTAGGTAAATCTAAGACTGCAAAATTGAGAGGTAGCATGATAGAGTAGAAAGAAAGCTTTCATGAAAGCCTGGGTTCATGCTCTACCCTTAACACAGTGTGTGTGACTCTAGGCAAGTTGCTTGATCACTCAGTCTTGTAAACAGTTAAAAATTGAAACTCCAGAAAAAGTATTAATAGGAATTGGTGTAAGAAATTCCTTTACTTGGAACTTGCCGATCCAGTCTCTTTCCCTTAAAAAATAAGTTTTGAGAAGATGGCAACCTATTTAAGTAAAGAAATGGCCTCCTTAATCCTAGAGTTTCTTATGTTAATGAAATTACATGGGCTTTCCATGCTCTTATCATGTGTGTTGATGAGAACTGAGGTTTAATCATGATTTAGCTTTAATTTACATTCTATTAGTTTATGTTAAACTTCAGGTAAATTTAATTTATAAAAGAACTCTCCTAACTTTTGTTCATTATAAAACTAGGGATAAACAAAATAGTTCATGCTGTGTAGAAACTTGTTAAACCAATCTAATAAAAATGTATTAAGCACCTACTGTGTGGCAAGTACTATTTTAGGTAATGGAAATTCTATGTCAACAATGAAATAGTCTCTGCCTTCAAGATATTTTCATCAAGACTAAGAAAACAAATCTAAACTTACCAAAATTTGTTTCCTTTTCAAATAACTCTTCTGATTTTCAGTTTCTATTTTTGCCAGGTTATCAGTGAATATACTTATTCTGAGTAAATCCATGTCCTTCACTCATCACAAGGCAAGATCATTATATGAAGAATATTATTAACTCCCACATCATCATGCATGATTAAAATCTTGCAGAGGTTAAAACACAATCTTGCAACACTAATAATTACTTCTAGAATATATAAAAAGAACATCGTTTTCTGAGTTTCACCAGTTTTCTTGACTGGAATTTGCTTAGTCCTATATAGTTCCTAATTAAACAAAATTTGAAATAATAATTTGAAAGAATACTATTAAACTATAAAGTAATAATGAAAGTGAAGAATTGGAGAAATAGTAGATTATTATGAGCTTATGTAGCCCCCAAAAGGAAATTAAATAAAAATGCTAATGATCATAGCAGTAAAGTAAATTAAATCACCAGTAAAAATATCACTTCATATTGTAAGTAAAAACATTAGAAAACTGATGAGAAAATATCAATGGAGATTGATGGACTAGAGGTTTAGATGGTTTGACAATACTGTTAAACAGTGTCATTGCATTGGTTCTTTTACCCATATTCCCTTGCCATAATTGAAGTTTCTGTGGACAAGGAGTTTAAAATGATTCTTAACAATTGGGAAAATTTAAAAAGTAAAATATTAAATCAAATATTTGTGACAATTTGGGTCCATCTTTAAAAAAACACACTAAGTAGAAAAAATGAATCATATAGTTGTAAATCATTGACAGCTAGGTAGCACAATAGATAGAATATTAGATCTGGAGACAGGAAGATTTGAATTCAAGTCCTGATTCAGACAGTTCCTAGTTATAGATGACTCTTTAAATGTCTGGATGCCTCAGGTTCCTTGTTTGTAAAATTATATAAACAATGGTACCTATATTTTGGGATTATTCTGAAGTTAAAATGAGATAACATTTGTAAAGATCTTTGTAAATGCTAAAGTATTATATGAATTGTAGCTATTTGAAATTATCAGAGAAATTAATGGTTAAATTTTCCTTTACTTAAGGTCAAACTTCAATAGAAAAGAAATTAATATTTTGGACAATTTTAATCATAGTTTATTGCCATGCATTTAATGTGAGCATCCCTTAGTCTTCATCAGTATGTGAAATATACAAATGTATACAAAACGTACAGTCTTCCTGTGCCAGGAATATTATAAGCTAAATTATAATGTGCCAGGGAGTTATAAGAACTCCTGCTAGGTTGAGAAATTCAATAAGAGAAAAAGAAAGAAGAGGAAAAGAAATGTGAGGTAAACAGATTAGATATATGTGACACATTCCAAAAATCATGTTTCAAGATATCCTGCTAGTAGGAGAAAAATTAAATTAGGTACAAATGTAAGTGTGACTTATTTTAGAATATATACTGTCATTCTGTTTGCCAGACAGAATTACATTTCCTTTGTTTATAGCAATCAGAGTTTGTGAATTCATGGGATATTTGTGATCAGATATTTGTCCTACCACTGACTTGAGAGAATTTAGGGTTTCTGGCAGGTGAATCTGCATCTCTGTTAAAACTCAAACCACTATATCTAAGTCACTTGGCTTGTGAAGTTTCCTTTTCAAGGCACAAAAATATTATTTTTGTTGTTGTTTTCTCTGACCTTTTGGAGAATATCTTGAACAATGACAATTTTATTTTTTCTTTTCTTTTACCTTATGCCCTTATTTCAGGGGGCAGGGTGGAAACTTCCTTAGGTTTTCTTCCATGACCATGTCTCTCCATCTCCTAATCTTTCCTGAAATCTCTTCACTCTTCTTAAGATTCAAATGAATAAAACAAACCAAAACATGTAAGACAAGAAGAAGAGAAGAAGAGGAAGAGGAAGAGGAAGAAGAAAGAAGAAGAAGAATTAGTTTTTTTATTGCCTAGAAGTATCTTACGGCATGTAACCTTTTTACTTTCTTTCCCAATTGCTCATTGTACTCTTTTAAATGAACTTTTCTATCAGGTTACTTAGTTGAAAAAAGTAGCTTGTTTATTTTAAATAAATTCAATTTTTAAGTCATTTCCTCCAATTCTTGTCTTAAATTCCCCTTATGAGGCCAGTGATAAAGTAAAAACTGGAAAAAAAAATAGAAAAAAATGGCGCATCTGTTACAATTTAGCAGCAGCAGTAGTTATGTTGTTTAACTTGTTAAACAGAACAAAAGATGATTTCTTTTTCAAGGTGATATAGAAGTCTGCTGAAGAAAATTAATTATTAAATGTATAATATCATAAAACTTGTAACATGGATAAAGCATGCTTCATTTCTATTGTTTGAAGACTGCTTTAGAAAGGAAAGATAATGATAAAGTACAAATACTAAAAATTCTCATTGCTTTGTTTTTATCATGGCATTTGTAGAATGGGGAAAATAATGTTTTGCTTTCAAAAGTACAAAATTCAAATCAATTTAGAAATTATACCATGAATAAAAATTATGGGCTGAACAGGATGATTTCAGAAAGGCCTGAAGAGACTTACACGAACTGATGCTGAGTGAAATGAGCAGGACCAGGAGATCATTATATACTTCAACAACAATACTATATGATGACCAGTTCTGATGGACCTGGCCATCCTCAGCAATGAGATCAACCAAATCATTTCCAATGGAACAGTAATGAACTGAACCAGCTATGCCCAGAAAAAGAACTCTGGGAGATGACTAAAAACCATTACATTGAATTCCCAATCCCTATATTTATGCCCACCTGCATTTTTGATTTCCTTCACAAGCTAATTGTACAATATTTCAGAGTCTGATTCTTTTTGTACAGCAAAATAATGTTTTGGTCATGTATACTTATTGTGTATCTAATTTATATTTTAATATATTTAACATCTACTGGTCATCCTGCCATCTGGGGGAGGGGATGGGGGTTAAGAGGTGAAAAATTGGAACAAGAGGTTTGGCAATTGTTAATGCTGTAAAGTTACCCATGCATATAACCTATAAATAAAAGGCTATTAAATAAAAATAAAAAAAAATTATGGGCTGATGGTATTTTTAAAAAGAGGCTTTAGAATCACTGAACTTGGTTTTGACCCACCACCCCCTTTTTAACTAGAGTGTTTCTTCAAAGTTAGAGGGAAAATCCCCAGAAGAATCCTCTGGGGAATGACTGTTATCTTGAAATTGTGGGATAGAAAGTGATCTACTAAGAAGTTACTGCACAATTAAAAGAGAAATTCACAGAATGAACTTTAAGGTTCCGTTAGCACTGCTAGTGTAACTTTATATTACTGCCACAACCATTCATAATAAAAAATGACAGCAATAATCATTTGTAATCTATCAATTTTCCCCTAGGAAACATAAAATTGAGCTACTGTAATTATTAGTATCCTAATGCTTTATTTTCTAACTTTAAGAGGAAATGCATTTGAAACAGTTTAAAAATATTTTTTTGATTTTGCAAAAGAGAAAGGAGGGATTTTTGGTGTATTTTCCGTTAACATGGTTCAAAAAAACTGAGAAGTTAACTGCTCATGGTAGATATTAAACTTACTGTTCAAATAGTAATAATTATATATATATGAAACAATATATGAACAATATGTAAACAATATATGAAAGTTATACATTTGAGTTGTAGATTAAGCTCCAGAAATCTGATTTTTTACATTCTTTACAATTAAATGTAATAATGTAGCAACAACCTCAACAAAAACATATTACCCAGATCCTAAAGTAGATTTGCTCACAATCCCAGACTTTTTTCCTTTTGACATTAAGTGTGATTTATATCATAAGTATGATGGTCTCTACTGAGCTCTGAGATCATATTTCTATTTTATTAATATAAATTATATTTCTGCATAATGCACAGTTGTTCATCATTTAAGTCTAAAAACCCAGAACAGCTGAATATTCTTTGCTAAATGTAATAATAAATGCATGAAAAATAATCCCATATTAAGTGTGTTTAGAATTAAAGTGATCTTGAATCAGACTTCTCACAGAAATGTTTGACTAACTAAATGGCCCTGGCACCCTGCTTTTTGAGATTAAGAATTAAGAAGACATTTTACTTTAGGTATCCTAAAGTAAATCTTTGGAAACTGAATTTTATCTACTGACCTCAGTTGTTGTAATACAGCATAAAAAATGAAATAACCCTTAGTTCAAACATGTACAACATTCACTTCTCTTAAACTGATCAGAAAAGAATTACAAATTCTAATAATACAGTCGATGTCAACAATTTTATTTAGATGATTTCAAATATAAAGTTTGTCAGGATATATTGCAGCATAAAATTTATTTCTATACTTGAGAAAAAAATTATAATGGACAAAATAAAATGGTATATAAGCCATATTTGGTTTTCTACATGTTTGGATTTCAGGGCTCTGGAAGCAGAGATATTGAAATCCAAAAAAAGAAGATGTTTATTTTATTAATAAGACTAATTCATGAATCTAGAATAAAAAGAAATCTCAGGAATTAGGTAGTCTAGGAGTTCTTAACCTAAGGTACATGAATCCCAAGGGGTTGGTGGATAAAATTCAGGTGGTCTTTGAATTTGGCCACATTCCATTCAATTATTAAAAAAAAAAAAAAAACTAAAATGGGAAAAAAAACAGTATTCAGAAAAGGGTTCCAATGGCATTACTAGAGTGCCAAAGGGACCATACCACACACACACACAAATTAAGACTGCATAATCTATTCCATTTTTTTTTTTTATTTTACTCTAGATTTAATTGAGGTCCAGGGAAGTTAAACTACTTGCCCAAATCATACAGGTAGTAAGCATGGATAGAGTTCAAATCTAGGAACTCAAACCAGAACCAATGCTATTTCTACTATATCACACAATCCTGTTTCAAGTAGGTTTTTAAAAGATCAGAATAAGGTTACATTAACAGCCATGAAATTTCATATTGATTCTGCCTCTTTCTTTCTACAGGAAGAAGTATGTCATGTTAGTCTAAATGAGTTTTTTAACCTGAGATCCATTATTTTGGATTTCAAATGTATGTATGTGTGTGTATAAAACTGCATTTCATTATAAAAATAAGAAAAGCTAACATGAAAATAGCACTTTCAATGCATCAGGCACTCTGCTACATGCATTACAATTTTTATCTCATTTGATGCTTACAATAAGCCTGAAAGGTAGGTGCTATTATCATCTTCATTTTTCAGGTGAGGAAACTGAGGCAAATAATTTAGTTCTAAGCCTGGCATTCTAACCACTGTGCCACCAACCTGTTCAATATAAAACATTTCCTTTATAATCATATGTATGTATGTATTTTTTTTTTTTTTTTTTTTTTTTTGCTGAGGCAATTGGGATTAAGTGACTTGCCTAGGTAAGTGACTTCCCTAGGTTCACACAACTAGGAAGTGTTAAGTATCTGAGAACAGATTTGAATTCAAGTTCTCCTGATTTCAGGGCTATACTCTATCTACTGAACAATCTAGCTGCCTCTAATCCTATGTATTTTAATTTATGTATTTAAAAGCATTATTTTAAGAAGGGCACACTGACTTCATCAGAAGACCAAAGTGGTATATGACACAAAATAGTTAAGAACAGAGAGAGCAAAGAAAAAAAAAAAAAAAAGAAATATCTGAATTCAGGAGAAATCCATAGTTGTGAATTTGTCACATCAGTCAGTGGGACTATTGCCCAGTTGCTTATAATTCTCTTTTTCTACTATTTGTAAATAATCACTGAGGCCTATTCAACAGAACTCTAGCCTCATTCATGTAATTGGTCCCATTCAACCACTCTAACCACTAACTCAAAAGCCTTCCTAGTTAATTTGAAATGATTCTTAGACCATCAGAAAAGTTTCTGTCTTAGTGAATTTGGCTGTTTGAAGAAATTGTTCTTACAAGAAGTGTTTCTTTGTAATGTCAAGTACCCATCCTGAATTTTCTAGAGGTAGGAACATGTATGTCTTCTTCCTGAACATGGTACTGAGCTCAAGTTTTAGTATCAAATCTGTATGTAATCAACATTTCCTTATGGTAATCTTAGGCTAAGGAATAAGAAAGTAAGAATAACAATCCCACAAGTAGTAATTGCTTATTTTATTTTTGCCTTTAATAAATGAGTGTTTGCACATGTATTTCAGTTAAGGTAAGCTAGAAATATAGGATAGATAAGCTTAAGTTTCTTCACTCTGTATTCCCTATACCAATGAAATCTCCCCCAATCCATTTAAAAATTATATTGGAATTGAATCTAACATCACAAATATAATACTAGCCTATTACTGTTATAAAGACCACACAAAGCCCTTTCTTTGCCAGTAGAGCCTTATATAGAATAGGTATACTGAGTATTTTGATTTTTACAAAAATACTATAAAACTTTGAAAAAGATCAGCCACTTGCTTCAACATGTGAAGAATTAATGCATTCAGTCAACAAGTTTTATTTTTTTTTAATTAAAGCTTTTCATTTACATTTACCCATATGCATGGGTAATTTTTCCACCATTGGCCCTTGCATAACATTTTGTTCCATATTTTCCCCTCTTTCCCCCAACCTCCTCTCCTCACTGGCAGGTAGTCCAATACATGTTAAAAATGTTGAAATACATAGATTAGATACATAGATAATCTATACATAGATTAGGTCTCTCCAAGCCTCTCTGAAATTCTGATGATCCTTACTTACAGAACAATCATATTCTATAGCATTCATATATCATAATGTATTCAGCCACTCGCCAATTATTGGGCATCCACTCAGTTGCAGTTTCTTACCACTACAAAGAGGGTTGCCACAAACATTTTTGCACATGTAAGTCCCTTTCCCTCTTTTAAGATCTCTTTGGAATATAAGTCCAGTAGAAACACTGCTGGATCAAAGGATATGCACAGTTTAATAACTTTTTGAGCATAGTTCCAAACTACTCTCTAGAATAGTTCAATCCATTCACAGTTCCACCAACAATATATCAATGTCCCAGTTTTCCCACATTCCCTTCAACATTGGTCATTATCTTGTCCTGTCATCTTAGACAATGTGACATGTATGTAGTGGTATCTCAGAGTTGTCTTAATTTGCATTTCTCTGATCAATAGTGATTTGGAGGACCTTTTCATGTGGCTATAAATAGTTTCAATTTCTTCATCTGAAAATTGTCTGTTTATATCCTTTGACCATTTATCAATTGGAGAATGGCTTGAACTTTTATAAATTTGAGTCAATTCTCTATTTATTTTAGAAATGAGGTCTTTATCAGATCCCTTGGATGTAAAAAATATTTTTCCAGTTTATTGCTTCCCTTCTAATCTTGTTTGCATTAGTGTTGTTTGTACAAAAGCTTTTTATGTAAATATATTCAAAATTATCCATTTTGTGATCAGTAATGATCTCTACTTCTTCTCTGGTCACAAATTCCTTCCTCAATCACAAATACTTTTCTCAGTAACAAATCTGAGAGGTAAACTACCCTATCTTTTTCTAATTTGTTTATAATATCATTTTTTATGTCTAGATCATGAACCCATTTCAACCTTATCTTGGTAGATGGTGATCGGTGTTGGTCTAATGTCTACTTACTGAAATACTAGTTTCAAATTTTCCCAGGAGTTTTTGTTAAATAGTGAATTCTTATGCCTAAAGCAGGGGCCTTTGTGTTTGTCAAATACTAGATTGTTATAGTCATTGGCCATTTTGTTTGCTGAACCTAACCTATTCCACCAATCAAATTATCTATTTCTTAGCTGGTACCAAATGGTTTTGATAACCACTGCTTTATAATATAGTTTTAGGTCTGGTATAACTAGGATACCTTCATTTGCTTTTTTCTTCATTAATTCCTTTGAAAACTTACCCTTTTGTTCTTCCAGATGAATCTTGTTATTTTTCTCTAGTTCAGTAAACTAGTTTTTTGGGAGTTTGATTGGTATAGCACTAAATAAATACATTAGTTGAGATAGTATTGTCATCTTTATTATATTCACTTGACCTGTCCACGAGCACTTGATAATTTTTTCCAATTGCTTGGATCTGACTTTATTTGTGTGGAAAGGGTTTTTCAGTTTTGCTTGTATAGTTCCTGACTTTACCTTGGAAGATAAACTCCCAAATATTTTATATCAACAGTTATTTTAAATAAATTTCTCTTTTTTATTACTTGCTATTGGATTTTGTTAGTGATGTATAAGAAAGCTGATTATTTATGTGGATTTATTTTGTATCTGCAACTCTGGTAAAGTTGTAGATTATTTCTAATAGCTTCTTAGTTGATTCTCTGAGGTTCTCTAAGTATACCATCATATCATCTGCAAAGAGTAATAATTTGGTTTCTTCATTACCTACTCTAATTCCTTTAATCTCTTTTTCTTCTCTTATTGCCAAGGCTCGCATTTCTAATACAGTATTGAATAGCAATGGTGATAGTGGGCAACCTTGTTTCACCGCTGATCTTATTGGGAATGGTTCTAATTTATCCCCATTATATATGATGCTTAATGATGCTTTTAAATAGATGCTACTGACTATTTTAAGGAAAAGTCTATTTATTCCTATACTCTCTAGTGTTTTTAATAGTAATCAGTGTTGGATTTTATCAAATGCTTTTTCTGCATCTATTGATATAATCATATGGTTTTTGTTAATTTGTTTGTTGATATGGTCAATTATGCTAATGGTTTTCCTTAATATTAAACCAATGCTGCATTCCTGGTATAAATCCTACTTCTTTGTGGTGTATTATCCTGGTGATGATTATCTGTATATATATTTTATATATATATATATATTATATATACTATATAATATTTTGTTTAAGATTTTACATCAATATTCATTAGGGAGATTGGTCTATAATTTTCTTCCTCTGTTTTCCTCCTGCCTGATTTAGGTATCAGTACCATATCTGTGTCATAAAAGGAATTTTGTAGGAATCCCTTATCCCCTATTTTTTCAAATAGTTTATATAGCATTGGAGTTAATTGTTGTGATTCTTACAAGGTACTAAGACAGTGGAATTGATAGAGACAATAATTATCTAATTTAGCATGGTTCAGTATGATTGATCTGATCCTACAAGGAGATGTTATGGGCCAAAACTTGAAACAAGGTACTAAGTGGAATTGAAGAGACAGTGATTTAATCCTATAACAAATAATGATTTCCTAGTGATATTATGATTGGTGTGTACTCAGTGTACAGCATATATGCAAGAAGCTCTCAGGGCCAGAGACACAAGCGCATTCTTGGAGGCAGAGACAGATTCGTTCCATTTTCCACCTTTGTGCTGTCTGGAGGCTGAAGCTGGCAGAGGCAAAGAATTAGCAGCAGGAATTCTTGGAACCAAGGAGAGAGATAGGCCTCTAAGAAAGCTAACTGGGCCCAAGGAAGGAGACAATACTTGGAAAGAGACAATAAAGGATTTGGACATTAATTCCTGGCTCCTTTGAGGATATTATTACACTGAACTGAAACTAAGGCTACCTCCAGAAGCTCCCCAAGAAACCTGCTTCCAGAGAACATTATATTTTAGAGAAGAGCATTACAGTTAATTATTCTTTAAATGTTTGGTAGAATTCATATGTAAATCCATCTGGTCCTGGGGATTTTTTCTTAGTTAGTCAATTAATAGCTTGTTCTATTTCTATTTCTAAAATGGGACTATTTAAGTTATTTATTTCCTCTTTTTTTAATCTGGGTAATCTATATTTTTGTAGGTACTCCAACATTTCACTTAGGCTGTCAAATTCATTGGCATAAAGTTTGGCAAAATAATTCCTGATAATTGCTCTAGTTTCCTCTTCATTGGTAGATAGTTCTCCCTTTTCATTTTTGAGACTAACAATTTGATTTTCCTCATTTTTTTCTAATCAAATTAACTAAAGGTTTATCTATGTTGTTGGTTTTTTAATAAAAACAATTCAATTATATTTATTAATTCAATAGTTTTTTTTTACTTTAAATTTTATTGATCTATCTTTTTATTTTTAGAATTTCAAGTTTGGTATTTGATCAAGGGTTTTTAATTTGTTCTTTTTCTAGGTTTTTTTTTTTTTTTTTTAGTTGCAAGCCCTATTTATTGATCTTTTCTTTCTCTATTTTATGCATGTAACCATCTAGAGATATAAAATTTTCCCTTATTGCCACTTTGGCTGCATCCCACAAATTTTTGTATGTTGTCTCATTATTGTTATTCTCTTGAGTGAAATTATTGATTGTGTCTATGATTTTCTGTTTTATCCATTCATTCTTTAGGATGAACTTATTTGGTTTCCAATTTATTTTTGGTCTAATTTGCCCTGGCCCTTTATTGAATGTAAATTTTATTGCATCGTGAGCTTAAAAAAATGTATTTACTATTTCTGCCTTTCTGCATTTGATTTTGAGGTCTTTATATCCTAATATATAGTCAGTTTTTGTATATGTTCCATGAACTGCCAAGAACAAAATGTACTCCTTTCTGTCTCCATTCAATTTTCTCCAAAGATCTAGTTTTTGTTTTTTTTTTCCTGGTATTTTTCTAGTATTCTATTTACCTCTAACTTTTTTCTCATTTATTGTGTGGTTTTATTTATCTAGTTCTGAGAGAACAAGATTGAGATCTCTCATTATTATAGTTTTGCTGTCTATTTCTTCTTGCAACTCTCTTAACTTCTTTAGGAATTTGGATCCTACACTACTTGGTTAATATTGATATTGCTTCATTATATATGGTATCCTTTAGCAAGATATAGTTTCCTTCCTTATCTCTTTTAATTAGATCAATTTTTTCTTTTCTTTTGCTTGATCTGAGATCAGAATAGCTACCCCTGCTTTTTTTTTTTTTAAATTTCACCTGACGTATAATAGATTCTGTTCCAGCCTTTTATCTTTACTCTATGTATTGCTCTACTTTAAATGTGTTTCTTGTAAACAACATGGATTCTGGCTTTTAATCCAGTCTGCTATCCATTTACATTGTATGGGAGAGTTCACTCCATTCATATTTACAGTTAAAACTACTAATTCTGTATTTCATTCCATCTTATTAACTCCAAATAATAGTTTTATCTTTCCTTTTCCCCTTTCCCTCCTCCCCAGCATTTTACTTATGAGTACTTGCCTCAAGCAGCCCTCCCCCTTTATAGACCCTCACCCTTTCTTATCCCTTTCCCCTACTATTTCTGTATTCCCTTCTATTTAGCCTCTCCTTTCCCTTTTCCCCTTTCCCCTCCTACTTTTCTATTAGTTGAGAGATGTTTTTCAGTGAAACCAAATATATTTAATATTCTTTCTTTGGGTCAAATCTGAGGAAAGTAAGATTCACACAATATTCATTACCCTCCTTTCTTTCACTCATTTATGTTTTCTTTGCTCTTACTGAGATGTACTTGCCCTATTTTTACCTTCACTTTCCCCTTTTTTTCCTGTTACAATCCCCTCTCTAGGTTCTTTTTTATATTACAACAGTAAAATCAGGTTATACATGTATCCTCAATGTATACCCATAACAGAAATACAGTTGGCAAAAAGTTGTTTTTTTTTTTTCTTTTTTTCTTTTTATCTTTTCATGCTTCTCTTGAGTTCTATATTTGGAAATCAAATTTTTTTTGTTTAGTTCTGGTCTTTAATCAAAAATAAATGGAATTCACCAGTTTCATTGAATGTCCATCTTCTTCTCTGAAAGAAAAATGCTCAGTTTAGCAGGGTAATTTATTCTTGTCTGTATTCCAAGTTCTTTTGCTTTTCAGAATATGAGATTCTAGAGCCCTTAAAGTGGAAGCTGCTAGTTCCTGAGTAATCCTTATTGAGGCTCTTCAGTATTTGAATTGTTTCTTTCTGGTTGCTTGTAATATTTTTTCCTTGGTCTGATAGTTCTCAAATTTAGCCACAATATTCTTGGGGTTTTAATTTTGGGGTCTCTTTCAAGAGGCATTTGATGAATTCTTTCAGTGGTTTTGGGGGCTCACTATTGATCTTTTGTGTTTGTGTTTGATATTTTATAACTTCTCTGCTCATCTACTGACTTGCAACCAAGGCAGAGTGGCCAACACTACTGTAGATTCCCCCCCCACACACACACACACATACACACACTAGATTCTCTTTCATACGGAGTCTGCACCACCCCACTGAGCTTGCACCATCAGCAAAGTCTGCAATTCCCTGGGACTCTGTGCTGTCCGCTCTGGTGTTTGTACTCAGCTGCTTGTGCTTTGCTGCCTCCCTCCTGTTTCCAATTGAAACAGACCTTTTTGGTTCTTTTTCCTCCCCATAGACTCTTTGCCATGGGAGATTGCACTGCCCTAGGACTCTGCACTGTCTGTGCTCCTGTTTGTACTAAGCTGCTTGTACTGGCTGTTTCCCTCCCATTTCCAATTGAAACAGACCTTTTCTGGCTATCTTCAAAATTATCTTCTGCTGATAATTTTTTGCACTCCCAATACTTGTGGGTTCTGCCAGTCCAGAGCTGATTCAGAGGCTGGATTGCATAATTAGTGTAAGGGTTATAGAGAAGGTCAGAGAGAAATGTGTACTATCTCCACCATCTTGGCTCTGCCAAGTTTTGGTCAACAAGTTTTAATTGTTTATTATGTGCAAACCTCTTTTCTAGTCATAAAGGACATAAATAAAAAAGTAGTTCCTCCCTCAAAGTGCTTATCTTTTACCAAAAATATAAAAATATAAAACAATTAATCAGAAAAATACAACAATTTCCAGGAATGAAGCCAAAGTAATGAGATAAAGAATACACTCAGCTGAATTCTCCCAAAATTGCCTCCAAAAACTTTAAAATAAGATCTCAATCACATTTTGGAGTCACTGAGAAAATGAAATTTAAAGAAAAACTTTCTCCTAGCACAGGGCAAAAAAAGGAGTTTTGAAAATGAAATCTATGACATAGGGGAGGATGCTAGCCTGGTGCCTATGTGAATGAAACACCAGTATGGCTCTAAGTAGTGGTGACATTAGCAGTAACAGCTTCAGTATTTCTTAAAGCCAGAGATAATAAAGTAACTGTTCAAGAAGAGATTGTATAATATCCTATGCTAGCACTGGATACAGAACCAGATGTTGTTTGACAATCAATTGCCCATACTTATTTTTGGGTCATAGTTCAAGGGCAGAGAGGACCATTATTGATTAAGATGGAATAGGGCTCTAAAGGGCATTATGACTTCTGATCTCAAGGGTATATGCACAATGAAGAACTCAGTCCTATGGTGGAGGGAACTTGAAAAGTAGTATTCATTATAGTCCCAAGGGATCAGAAGTCTTTCCTGAGTAAGAATCAGAGTACAGATTAAAAGATAAATGTACTTCTCCCCACATTACACTACCTTGAAAGCTATAAAAATTTTCAAATCCCAGAACTAGTTTTGAAAACAACAATGCCAAAAAACGAAGCCTGAAGTTGAGACAATGTCCATTTTCTACCCCACCCCACACTAGGAAAAGAGTTAATATTAATATAAAGTTCCAAATCAAGAAATATGATGGGAAAAAGAGCAAAAAAACAATAAAGAGATTGACCATAAAAACTACTCTGGTGACTGGAAAGATCAAGCATTCAGAAGACAATTAAATCAAAACAGTTATATGAAAAGTCTCAAAGAAAAAATGACAATTGAACACAAATCCAATAAAAATTTCCAGAAGACTTTGAAATGATTCAGGATGAAATGAGTGGTAAAAGGAAAAAAATAAACAAAAATATGAAAATAAAAGAAACACATTTTGAAAAGATAATTAAAAGTTTAGTAAAAGAGGCACAAAAACCCCATTAAGAATCTCGAATTGTCCAAATGGGAAAATAAGAACAAAAAGTCACTGATGAAAATTCCTCCTTAAAAATAGAATTGAGTAAATGAAAGCCAATGACTTCATGAGACAGCAAGAATGAATAAAACAGTCAAAAGGATGAAAAAATAGAAGAAAATATGAAATAGCTAATGAGAACAATAATTGACTTGAAAAACAGACCAATGAGAGATAACTTAAGAATTCTTGGATTATCTGAAAGCCATGATCAAAAAAAAAAAAAAAAAAAAAGCTAGACAAAATCTTTTAAGAAATTATCAAATAAAACTGTCATGACATTTTTGAACAAAAGAATAAAATAAAAATTTAAAGAATTCACCAATTATCTCCTGAAAGAGATCCCATAATCAAAGTAGCACTATAGCCAAATTCCAGGTCCCAGGTCAAGGAGAATTTATTACAAGGAGACAGAATAAAACTATTCAGTTATTATGAATCTATATTCAGGATCACACAAGATTTATCTATTACCATGTTAAAGTGGGGGAATTAGAATGTGATATTTCAGAATGCAAAAAAAGCTGGGATTACAGCTAAGAATAATCTATTCTCTAAATAGAAAAATATCCACAACTAAAAAATGAACTATTTTCTGAGTAGAAAAATATCCACCTTTCCTTTGAAAGATTATATTCAGATTGAGTATATATTGAGTATAATCTTTCAAGGGAAAAGTGGACATTTAATGAAAGAGGATTTTCATGCATTTCTGATGCATGAATTGAATAGAAAATTTAACTTTAAAATATGTGAGGCAAGAGAAGCATAAAAGATAAACAAACAAGGAAGAGGAACTATAAAGGACTAAATCAGGTAAAATTGTTTACTTTTTTATATGGGAAAATGATACATGTATCATCTTATTACTTCATCAGTATTAGGATTGCTAGATTGATTCTACATAGAAAAAAAAGCTATGGAGTGAGATGATTCTGTTGTTAAGATGTTAAAAAATTGGTTAGGCAAGAATGAATATTGCCCTGGGAAGGGGGAAAGGAAGAAGAAAAACAGGGATAAAAATTTCATGTAAAAGAGATGTGCAATGGAGAGCTCTTATAGTAGAGCTATAGTAGCTATAGTAGAGATAAACACACTCTCTCTCTCTCTCTCTTTCTCTCTCTCTCTCTCTCTCTCTCTCTCTTTGTGTGTATGTGTGAGTGAAATATTTAATCTCACTTATATCTAAATTGCTTCCAAGAATGAAATATGTGTGTTGGTGTACACACACACATACACATTTGAATAAGGCAAGCATTTATGGTCTAAAAAGAGCACTACAAGAAGTAAAATAGGTAATTGTGATTATATGAAATTAAAAAGCATTTGAACAAACAAAACTAATAAAATAAAAATTAGAAGGAAAACATGAAACTGGAAAAGGGTTCATAGCAAGTTTCTTTGATTAAAGAATCATTTATCAAATATATGGGAAACTGAATCAAATTTATTTTATTTTACCTTGTTTTTGGATTTCTAGTCATTTTTTAAATTTTAATATACAGTGCTTTATGAATTATGTGGGGAGAGAAAAATCAAAGCAAAAGGGAAAAACCATGGGAGAGATTAAAAAAACAAACAAACAGAAAAAAAAAAAGAAGTGAACAGAGCATTTGTTGATTTGCAGTGTCTCTGGTTCTTTTTCTGAATGCAGATTGCATTTTCTGTCCAAAGGTCTATTGGGATTGCTTTGGATCATGAATCACTGAGAAGAACCAAGTTTTTCATAGTTGATCATCACACATTCCCTTTTTTTCCTAGTAAATTTAATTTTTAATACAAATTATTTTATGAATCATGTTGGGAGAGAAAAATCAGAGCAAAATGGAACAACCATGTGAGAAAAAAAACAGAAAAAAGAAGTGAACATAGCATGTGTTGATTTATATTCAGTTTCCTTAGTTCTTTTTCTGGATGCAGATGGCATTTTCTGTCCAAAGTCTATTGGGATTGCTTTGGATCACTGAACCACTGAGATCATCACACATCCTTGCTATTATTGTGTACAATGTATTCCTGGTTCTGCTTGTTTCATTTAGCATCAATCCATATAAATCTTTCTTGGCCTTTCTAAAATAAGCTTGTTCATCATTTTTATAGAATAATATTACATTATCTTCAAGTACCACAACTTATTTAGCCATTACCCAGTTGATGGGCACCTATTCATTTTTCAATTATTTGCTAGCACAGAAAGAGATGCTGCAAACATTTTTGAACATGTGGATCTTTTCCCCTCCTTTCTGATTCCATTATGATACAGACTCAGTAGTGACAACTGCTAGGTCAAAAGCATAGTTTTATAGCCCTTTGAGCATGGTTCCAGATTGCTTTCCTTAATGGTTTGATCATTTAACAACTCCATGAACAATACATTAGTGTCCCACTTTTTCCACATCCCCTCCAACATTTATCATCTTTTCCTGTTATTTTTGATAATCCGAGAGGTGTAAAGTGGTATTTCAGAGTTGTTTTAATATTTCTCTAATCAATATTGATTTAGAACATTTTTTCATATAACTATAGATGACTTTAATTTCATCATCTGAAAATTGTTTATATTCTTGACCATTTATCAATTAGAGAATGACTTGCATTTTTATAAATTTGACACAGTTCTTGATATATTTTAGAAATGAGATATTTATCAGAAACACTGGTTATAAAGATTTTTACCCCCAGCCTTGTACTTCCCTTTTAATCTTGTCTCTGTTGGTTTTGTTTCTGCAAAATATATTTTTTTTAATTTAATGTAATCAAAATTGTCCATTTTGCCTTTTATAAAAATGTTCTCTAATTCTTCTTTGGTCATAAATTGCTCCCTTCTCAAAAATCTGATAACTAAATTATCCCTTATTTTCCTAATTCTGAGTGAAGTTTAAAAAGTTAATGCCAATTCCTAGTTCATCAATGATCAAAGGATATGAGGAGGCAGTTTTAAAAAAAAAATATGAGAACTATAAATATTCACATGAAAATTCTCTAAGTCTCTACTGATTAGAGAAATGAAAACTAAAATAACTAGCATTCCACCCCAACACCTCTAAGATTGACTAACATGGCAGAAAACAACAAAATGGCAAGTGCTAGAGGAGATGTGGGAAAATTGCTATTGGAGACGAAGGTGTCTACCTGCCAAGACAAAATCAAGAACTATATGAACACAATTACAAAACACTTCTCACACAAATAAAAACAATTGGAAAATATCAATTGTTCATTTCTAGGCTGAGCTAATATAATACAAATGACAATTCTGCCTAAATTGGTATATTTGTTCAATGCCATATTAATCATACTGCCAAAACATTATTTTATAGACCTAGAAAAAATAATAACAAAATTCATCTGGAGGAACAAAAAGTCAAGAATATCAAAGGAATTAATGAAAAAATTGTAAAGGAAGATGGCTTAGCAATACTAAACCTAAAACAATATTATAAAGCAGTAGTAATCAAAACCATTTGGTACTGCCTAAGAAAGAGTGATGGATGAATGCAATAGATTAGATACATGTGACAAAATAATCAAAGCCAATAGCAATCTGGTATTTCATAAATCCCCATACTCCAGCTTCTAGAATAAGAGCTTACTTTTTCACAAAAATTGCTGGAAAACTGGAAACTAATGTCATAGAATCGGCACAGACCTACATCTTACATACCAAAATTAGGTCAAAATGGATAGATGATTTAGGCATAAAGAATGATACTATAAAGAAATTAGGAGAACAAAGGATAATTTACCTATCAAATCTTTGGAGAAAGAAACAATTTATGACCAAAGAAGAACTAGAGAACATTTTGAAAGGCAAAATGGGCAAATTTGATTACATTAAATTAAAAAAAAAGATTTTGCACAAACAAAACCAAGAGACAATTTTAAATGGGAAGTACAAAGCTGGGAAAAAATCTTTATATCCAGTATTTCTGATAAAGGTCTCATTTCTAAAATATATAAAGAATTGTGTCAAAATTATAAGAATACAAATCATTCTCTAATTGATAAATTGTCAAAGAATAAGAACAGACAATTTTCAGATGACAAAATTAAAACTATTTATAGTTATATAGAAAATACTCTAAATCACTATTGATTAAAGAAGTACAAATTAAAATAACTCTTAGATACCATCTCATACCTCTCAGATTGGCTAAGATGACAGGAAAATATGATAAATGTTGTAGAGGATGTAAGAAAACTGAGACACTAATACATTGTTGGTGCAATTGTGAAATGATCCAACCATTCTGGAGTGCAATCTAGAACTACGGCCAAAGGGGTATAAGACTGTGCACACATTTTGACTAGCAGTGCCACTAATGGGTCTGTATCATAACAAAATCATAAAGGAGGGAAAAAAGGACCCACATGTGCACAAAATATTTGTAGTAGCCCTTTTTTGTAGTGGCAAAGAATTGGAAAAGGAGTAGATGCTCATCAATTGAGAAATGGCTAAACAAGCTGTGGTACATAAAGGTAATATAATATTATTGTCCTATAAAAATGATGAACAAGCTGATTTTAGAAAGTTTTGACAACATTCACATGGGTTAAGGCTGAATAAAACAAGCAGAACCAGGAATACATTGTGCACAGTAACAGCAAGGATGTGTGATGATCAGCTATGAAAGACTTGATTCTTCTCAGTGATTCAGTGATCCAAAATAATCTCAATAGACTTTAGACACAAAATGCCAACTGAATTCCATAAAAAAGATCTAAGGAGACTGAATGCAAATCAACACATGTTATGTTAACTTCTTTCTTTTTTTTTTATGTCTCCCATGTTTTTTTCCTTTTTGCTCTGATTTTTCTCTCCCCACATGATTCTTAAAGCAATAAGGGTTAAAAATAAACTTACTGTGCTTAAAAAAGAAAAAATTGCTATTGGTGGAGTAGTGAACTGATGTAACCATTCTAGAGAACAATTTGGAATTGTGCTCAAAGGCCTATAAAATTGCACACACATTTTGACTTAGAAATACATTACTGGGTCTGTAACCCAAAGAGATCAAAAGAAAAAAAACATAAATGTATAGAAATATTTATAGCTTCTCTTTTTTGTACTTAGGAGAGAAAGGATTTGGAATTTTAATTTTAAAAAAAATTGCTAAAATTGTTTACACACAATTGGGAATATTTAACAAAATAAAAATTTAAAACCAATAAAAAAAGATCAATACAAGATGATCTGAAGAGCAAGAGACCATAGGTGACTAGAATAAAATAGGAAAGGCTTCACACAGGGATTAATTGGCATATAAATTTGGTCTAAAAGGAGACCAAGAGTTCTTAGAAGTAGAACTGACCCTTCAAGAGAAAAAACAAATAGCATTCTCAAGGATTTTTACATTAAAGACATCTAAAATGTTTGGACAGTTTTCCTTCCCACAGCACTCTTTTCTATAATCCCATTACTCTTACTAATTTTCAAAAAAATCCAAACTTTTAAAATTTCTGCTATTTTTTGATTCAACAGTTATTATTTTATGGACTTGGAGGATGGGATATTTATGATTTATTAATATATAAGAACTATTTTCTTTGGTTAGATCAGTGATCTGAACTTAAATAGTATCCAATCCCTCCCAATGACATTAATGAAAGGTAAATCAGGAAGCCATAAAACCATTTAGGTTTACCACAAGGTAAACCACAAGACATTAGAGATTGACATCTACTTGAACCCTGAAGTCATGCATAAATTCCCTTCCAAAAACTGTAATTAGTGATTACTGAGACTCTGCTCAACAACTGGGGAACTAGGTATTAATGTCCTAGAAATGAGATCTTTATCCACATACTTATAGTTTCTTTTAAAGTATCTATCATTCACAAATCCATCAAGACTTACTTTGAATTCAATGATATATTTAGAATTAGTTTGTTTTTAGTTAATAGTAAAGGAAAGAAATACAAAAAGATATGCATGATGACAAGTAAATGGAAGATTTACCAATAGAAAATACATCTGAAGAAGACATAATTTTCCTAGGCTGAATAGCTTGCATTAAAAACATTAAAAATAAATTTCTTCAAAAGTTCCTTAATGGTGGCAGTACCTGAAATTTATGTAAAATGGTGCCCTTTAATAAAATCAACAGGCTTGTCCTTGCTCACTTGTAAAAAACATACTCATCTTAAGCAAAAATTTAGCTAATTCAAACAATGCTTGATATAAATAGAGTACATGCTAAGTGATATAACAAGATTCCCTGGGGTTGAGGAGGAAATACGAGCAACATCTGTTTCCCTTGCTAAAAATGTCAGTCATGATTAACTTTGCATGATAAGGTAAGCAACAAATTCTCTCGTGGTTTTATCTGAATGAAATACTGTTAAAGTACATGCTGAAAGGAAAGGACCACAAATCACTAGAACATTCTACTGAATTAACAAAGCTTACATACGTCTTTTCTTTCAAGTGAATGAGCACTGGATTTAGAAACAAGGAATGTGGGTTCATATTCTGGGTCTGCTTTAGATCTAGTCATTTCCATTCTCTGGTTTTCAGTTTTCTAATACATAAAATGTTAGATTATTTGCTCTCCAAAGACTGTCTCAGTTTTAAAGATTAATTCTTTAAAGTCAGCCTGCCTACCCCATTCTACCATACATATACACACACACACATACACCGAAAGAGAGAGAGAGAGAGAGAGAGAGAGAGAGAGAGAGAGAGAGAGACAAAGAGAGAGACAGAGAGAGACAGAGATAGACAGAGAGAGAGATAGTAGCATGACAAAATAGAGAGCTGGTTTCAGAATTAAAAATTCTAAGTTCAAGTCTTTCTTGTAATAGATATTTACTGTTTAACTCTGACTAAGCTACCTAATCTAAGCAATACTATGTACCATACACCCTTATACAACTTCCCAAGACAATAAATTGCATTTCAGTTTCAAATATACATCCATGATGGGGATTTCCTTACTATATTTTGCATTGATGCAATTTTGGACCAAAATCAAAATAAGACAAAAACTGAGAATTAAAATAATTTTTCCCATGCTCTCATACGCTAGTTGAGAAATTTGAGAAATTCTCAAATTACTTTGAGAAAATTTTGCCTTTCATGGTGTCATGTAGTATTTTCATGATTTATGTTTCCAAATAATCTTAAAGTAGTGCTTTCAGTACATTATTATGAATAACTTCAATATTTTCCATAATACACTAAATATGAAATGATGATAAAATCTCAACCACTGGAGAAACCTTGTATTACTTAATAGGTTCATAGAAAACTCTTCCCTATCTTGCCTGCAATTTCTCTCCAATTGTGCTTGAAGTTCTTAATTTTGCTTTGTAATATGATTTGCATTTTCGTTGATTGCATCAATATACTATAAGCTTCTGGAGTACAGATATTCTTTCATTGTATCTTTGTGTTGTCAGAATTTTGCACAATTTCTTCTTGATGTATCAAAGGCAGTCTATCTACATTTCATTCCAAATGTAACTTCTATTCCTGACCTCTCATAAATCCTCAAAACATATTAGACACGTTCTTTGAGTCTCCACATTAGGAAGGTACTAATGTGTCACTATACACTTCATCTGTTATTCCCCATTCTAGCTGAAAGACTGGTTTACCTCTTCTACTGGTTATACATCTTTTTGATAATACCAGTTATGTCACTAGTGTATGCAGTTCAACCCCAGAAGAGGCCACAACCTATTTACATCCAACACGCATCTCTATAATGCTCTTTGAGTGGCCTGTGATTTTGATACATTTCAGAATAAGATATTGCAAAACTGACAGCTATTATTCTTCATAGGAAGAATAAGGAGCTTAAAATCACTAGTGATTAATTAGAAATTAATTTAGATCAGCAAGAATCCTTTTCAAAAAGTTAAATTAGTTCACAAGAAGATTAGGCAGGCTATCATTCATTCACACCTGTCCTTGAATAAATTTTAAAAGATCTTTTCTTGATAATAATTAGTTCCTTTCTATTGGAGTCTCAGCTTTGATTTTCAATTCATAGATAATGGAGACTTTGATGAGAAACAAAAAGAAATCATTTTAAACAATGGGCAGATGGGGCAAGCAGTGGATGAAGTTTCATCTGACTCTCACACTCCATGAGAACACAGATATGAATGACTTTGGCAAAATCCCTATGCTCCATGCTAAGGATTTAGGAACTACACCATGGCAGAAATAGTCTCCATTGATTAGCTTGCTTCTATTTTCTCCTTCAATAAAAAACATAAAAAGGAGAGGCTTCTATGATTTACTCTGTCTGAGTATGTGTTCCTTGCTTCAAAATGTTTGTCATAAACAGAGATTTAGTAGTCTAAATGTTAGGTTTAGAGACCTTGAATCTCCAGTCTATCACCAGTGTGTTGACATTACAGGTCTCATAACATTTTTGCTAAGAACAGTCATTTGCCTCTGTCCTTGGTCACACATTACTCTTTCCCAAATCAGTGTGGATGTACTGTTTGCCACTTGGGCTCTCACTGTGATAATTGTTAAGATTGGAAACATTATTAAAATACATAATAAGAATCTATAGACTTTGATTTTATATAAATGGAGACTTTAGTTGCTTTACACAACAAATAGAAAAATAATAACAACAAAACCTCCATGTATCCACTCAATTATCTCATCATTCTTATATTTTCAATTGGCCTACTCAGATTCCTATATTTTCTGCTTATTTTTTTTTTTTTTTTCTACTCCTTATTACCTTTCTGATCTTGGGTGACCTCTTTGGTTCTTTGAGTTTTTAGTCTATTTATAAATTATCACTTTCCAGATCCAATGATCCTATACATATATGTATATATATATGTTTAATCAAAGATATTTGATAGAGTTTCACTCCCCCCCCCCGCCCCATGCTGACTATTCAGTAGCATTCTAATCAGATTCTCTGACTCAAAAAATCTTCCCTTGCAATCCATCCTCCATACAGTTATAATTTTCCTTAAGCACAGATCCAACAATGTCACTTATTCTCTGAATAAACTCTAGTAATTCTGTATGATTAAATATAAACTCAACTTTTGTCATTTAATACCCCTCCCAACCTGGTCGCAATTTGTCTTTCTAATATTCTTATGCATTACTTTCTTCCTAACATACTGTGATTTAGATAAACTAGCTGTCTTATTGTTCCTTGTGTACAGCACTACATCTTTCCACAATTTTGCATTTCCATTTCCACAAATGTATTTTCCACTCTGGAATGCATTCTCAACTTTGTTTCACAGATGTCATTACTTCCCACCATCTTTTATAAATGTCTTTCAGAGGTGGGCTCAAAAAATTTTATAATCTAATAGGCTATAAAATGATAAATTTTTCAGTCATAGCACTTTTGGTAATTTATTAAGTGGAAAAAGGGTTAGAATCAGTGACATAATGCTCACAATAAGAAAATCACAACTCCTTTTAAACATGTGAGAAAGCTTATATTTATAAAATTACTTTTGTAAAATTATAAAGGAATAGCAAGTTCTTGTGGAAATAATTTTCTTCATTTTAAGGCAGAGAATATGGGCTACAAAAAAAAAATCAGAATCACTAATGGTGACATACATTCACCTTTCAGTTCATTAGCATTTAAAACAAGTTTATATATATATATATATATATATATATATATATATATATATTATTTGTAAGCAGAAGTAATGCTTTGCCTCAGTTTCCCTTAATTGTGCCTCAGTTTCCCTGAGTTATGCTATACTCTGAGTGGAATTGTTGTGGCCACCTCCTTTCCTTGCCCCATTGGGACTGAGAGAATTGGGGCCTCAAAGCTCTGGCCACTCTCACATTTCAGAGTCATAAAACTCCAGGTAGCTTATTTCAAATGCCTGGGTGTTGCTCACTGTCTCCTGCCCTAGACTTGCTATCTCCTGCCCTCGAACTTCTTATCTTGATTCCCATCTTGTCAGGACTAAGTTATGATCCTTTCCTGCAATTATGGCTTTGCCACTCACCCAGTATTCTCCCATCACCCCCTGGCCTTTGTTTCCCTGATAGCAGGATCCCTATAAAAGTCTCTGGAATTAATTGCTTGGGGCTGAATGCTTTGAGATAAGAGTTCCATTCAGCCAGGTAGTCTTGGCTAGCTCAAATTCTCCATTATTAAAATAATAAAAAACAATCTCTGTCGTGCCTCAGTCTCTCTGGCATTACAGTAATTCCCTCTAGATTAGACATTTGATATCTTTGAATAATGTACATCTTAGGACCTTGATTGCCAGCCTTAATTTCTCTATCTATTCAGTCATTAAGTAATTAGTAATATCTTATTATCTAATCATTGTATTTCAGCTGCCAACACCTTGGAAATTTGGCTATATTTTTAAATGTTTATGCTTTACAAAAAATAATGAATTAGAAAATTCTAATTAGAAAACACTGTGAGAAAGAATTTAATTTTCAAGATTTGGGCCATTTTATTTAGTAGTCAACATTAACTGAACCAAGTTGAAGATTAGTATTTAAAATTTACATAAATTTAAGAAGCTTTTTCTCAGCTTTTATTCTGAAACATTCTGGTGACTTGAAATATTTTGACCTAGTCTTCATTTCTCTTCTTTTCTGGGGCTTAAAGTGAATTTATTAATGGAAATAACAGTGTCAGTATATGTGTGTGTGTGTGTGTGTGTGTGTGTGTGTGTGTAAAAATCTCTGCATTGCATTTGTGAATGAGATAAAGAAAACAAAATACACAGTGATGGCAAAGCGTAATTTGTATTTGGAATTTTATTTACTTTTCATTTTCATGAAGCATCTTTTGTACAAAAAAGAAGCCTATAACTGATGGGATCTCTATTTATTGTTTCATTGGAACAAAGTTCTAGAAGTATACTGTTACTTCAAGCCAATGCCAACTGCGGTGAGTCAATGTTGCCAGTAATGTCATGGGAAAAGTTGAAATGAAACAAAGACAATTATGTGTTGGGAAAGATGAATTCCTTTCTGCATACTATTGTTTCTATTCGCCCTTGAATCCAGTAATGGCTTCCATCTACCATATCTCATAAAGGGTTGGGATAATAACAAAAGCATCTCTTTTAATGATGCATATACAAAGTTTTATTCTTCTATAGGATTCTCTTAAACTTCATTTAGTGTCCTCTGTGCTCATAGTCTGATATGACCTCTTTCCCCACAATATATGTATAAGCAAATATTTCTCTTTCCTGTATTATTCTTTAATTCTAAAAAAAAAAAAAAAAAAAACTTGTCTCTATACCCTACAAAAATAAATACCGTTATATATTACATATATTTCTATTAACAAGTTAAAATTAAAATTTTAAATTAAAAATTTAATTAATTTAATTAAAAATTAAAAAAAGAAAAACAGAAAAAGGAAAACAAAATGAAATAGAACAGAACATTGTTATGTGCCTAGCAGAACATTAAAAAAGATTCAAAATATATAACAATAAAATATCAATTCAAGAAATAATACATAATAGTAGAAGAAATTATATTCCTGAGTATTGATTTTTACTTTCTTGTAGGCTGTTCTTTTGTTCTCTTTTGCATACACACACACCCACCCACGCAGATATCTTTTTCATCCCTGATAACTCTTTGCTTTAGTTCTGCTCCTTAACTTGCCTTGGAATTTCTTAACCTCTCTCCATCCATAGATCCTTCTCTTGTCTTCCCCTATCCTTTGCTTCCCTCTCCATACATCCCTCCTCCCCATTTCTTTGTAAGTTTTGGAAAGGATTATATGCTTCATGGCATATATGTTGCCTTTAATCCACTCCTGATGTGAGTAGATTCTCTGAACTCCGAGACTTCTTCCTCCCTCTAATGCCTCTGGGTCTTTCCTCTGCACCTCATTTATATAACATAATTACTATTTTACCTTATTTGTGTCCCAATCTTTCTTTTGAACTACCTATTGTTGATGTCAATCTTAAATATATAGTATATATTTTCCATGTAAAAAAAGAAAAAGGCAAGTTATCCATATTGAGTTCCTTGAAATTGATCTTTGATATTGGTTCTTGAATATTAAATTTTCTATTAGGTTCTTGTTTGGTTGATAGAAAGTCCTGAAAATTTGCAAGTTCATTAAATATTAATTTTTCTTTCAATATTATAAATTAATTTTTCTGTATATGATATTTTTGACTAGAGGACTAGTTTTTTGATTGCTGGTAGATATGATTCCTGGACCAGTCTTTTATTTTTATTTGAGTCTTTTATTGTGACTCCTAATAAGTCCTAGACAATTCTAATAGTAAAACCAGTAATTTTTTTTCATTTCTTGCAAAATTTTCTCTTTGATCTGGATGTTTGAAAATTGTTTTCCATAAATGATTTTGTTGAGGTGGGGATTGGTGGACATTTTTTCTATTTCTACTTCCTCTTTGTGTCTAGCACTCCAGCACAATTTTTTTGGGATTGTTTCTTGCATTATTGTGTCAAGAGTTTTATTTATTTATTTATTTTGGTCACAGCTTTCAATAAGCTCAATTATTCATATATTTTCTTTTCTCGATCTGTTCTCTAGATCTATTGGTTTTCTTATAAGATGTTTTATATTCTGTTCTATTTTTTCATTCTTTATATTCTATTTTGTTATTTCTTGATCTCTTAAAGCTTCATAGCTTCCCCTTGTCCAGTTTTAATTTTTAGTTATTTTCATCTTTAAGACTCTATCTCCAAGGACAACTAGGTGGCACAGTGGATAGAGCACCAAGCTCTAAAGTCAGGAGAATTTGAGTTCAAATCTGACTTGGGACACAGAACTTCCTAGCTGTGTGACCCTGGGCAAGTCACTTAACCCCAATTGCCTCAGGGAAGGAAAAAAGACTTATTTCCTTTTCTACTTGGTAAACTTTATTTCTCATAATCTTCTTGATTTTCTTGAATGGTTTTTATTTTCATTTTAAGTTTTTAGTTTTTCCTCTAAATCTCTCATTCAATTTTTAAATTCTTTTGTGAGTTCTTCTATTAATTATCTCTAGTCAGGGTACCATTTCACCTTCTTTGGGGCAGAAGAAAGTTTTTTTTTACTTCAGCATACTCCTTTGAAGATAAACCTATCTTCCCTGTTCCTGTAGTAAGTTTCCATGGTTGGGTTCTTTCTTTTTTGCCCTTTCAGTTTTTTTTTTTTTTTTTTTTTTTTTTTAACAAGAAGTATCCATGTAAGTACCTCCAATCTAGGGGATAGGGATGTGAGGGTGATGCCTCTAGTTTTACTTTAGCTCTCCCTAAACCTAACCTGGAAACACAAACCAGGAACTCTACCCTGATACAAATGCCCACAGACAACAGCATCCCTGTCCCACTGCTTCTGCACTCTATGAGTGTACTAGTTTTTTCTCCCCTATGACTGAGTTTCTGCAGCATAAATAGAACTAGTGTTCCTACTCAGCCCAGATTCACTCGGTCTTCTTGGGCTCAAACCCTCAACTCCACATGCAGTTCAACAACTGAAAGTTTCTGTACTTTCTGCTTAAATTGAGCCAATACCAGCTATTCCCAGAGGTAACCACTTGGTGTTTCTGAAGAGGTAGCCTAAAGGTATTTTCACTTCATACTCCCAGGCCTGGAGTCTTTCTTTAAATCTTCTGGAGTTATACTAGGAGGACCCCTCCTCTGCCCTAAGTCTTCTTGCCTTTTCATCAGTTTATTTTCCCCCCATGCACAGATTTGTCCTGTTTGTGGGGGAAATCTGAAGATCTTGAAATTTACCAATGTACTTTGTCATCTTCACAGAATCCTTCCCTATCTATCCATCTATCTATATACCTATCTATCGATCTATTTTTAATGAGTTATTGTTACTAAATTCCAATTTCCCTTTATTTCCTATCAGCAATTACAATTCTTCATTATATTTTTTTTTCTTTTTTCTATCTCCATTCCACATCCAAGTTTGCTCCACTTCTAAATAACTAGAAAGCAATTCCTAGAATTTTGACATTCCTTACCAAGGAAGTACTGGAGAGAGAAGGATAAATGATTGACATGCTTTCTTGTCCTTTGCCTTGATCCAATTCCTGCATAGATCTACTACTATTTCCTGAGGCCTTTGAAATTTTAACAGCTTGAGTATGTAACATTTTTAATTATTTTCTGAACTCCTCTCAAAATCATTCCTCTTTAGTATTTTCATTCTTTGATCTTCACAAATTCATCTTCCTTCTTTTGTGCTCAAATGTTTCACAAAATGTCTGAAATGTTGAGCTGTTTGTATTACCCCATTTAACTAATCATCAGTTTTCCTGCTTCCTTTCATTGCTCAACTTCACGAACATGTATATTCTACTTATCTATTCATTCTCTTATAAGTGATGGAACTCTATATTCTATTTATCTATTTCTGAACCTTCTGAATTTTCTCCCTGCAAGGTTTTCAATCACTTTCTTTTCTCTGAATGCACTTAAATGTTTCTTTACCACATCCTCTCTGAATTCTTTGTAGCAATGAATAATGTTGATCAGTGGTCCTCAAACTTTTGTTCTCAATATCTTTATCGTATTAAAAATGATTGAGGATCTGTCCAAAGAGTTTTTGCTTATGTGGTTTATAGTTATATTGATCACATTAAAAATAAAAACTAATTATGAATTTGTAGACTCTCTGAAAGGATTTCAGAGATTCCCAGGATGCTCTCTGGACCAGACTTTGAGAACCACTGAATTGTTGATCAATGAACTTGTTATTGGAAAATTTTTTCTTGGCTTCCATACTACAAAATTATTTTTCTTTCTCCTTCTTTGTTTATTTTATATATTCTTTACTATTTTCTTCCCAATACATCTGTTTTTCCCTGAGTTTGTATTCTTATGTCTTTATTATACATTTTCAGTACACTCATCTGTATACACACACATACACACATACACCCCATATATTCCACTCATACCCCTTTGCTGAAATGAACTTAATCCTTCATGGTTTGAACTCTTTTTTATAGACTGTGAACTAGACAACTTGTGTCTTGTCTTTTAATTGTACTGAACTGTTTCACTCTTATCTTACCACCATCCTAATCTCAATACTTGTAAAATAGAATACATTTTCTTTCTTCTTCTTTTTTTTAAAGTTCTCTTTTCTGTCAGTGGAAAGATTATTATTTTAGTCTTGAAATCCAACTTATCACCTTACTTCGATCTTTGATCCTTTTCTCTTCCTGATCCTCTGTTAATACTATTTAACTCATAAATTCATTCTTTTGGAAATACATTTTACTTTTTATAAATATTCACAATGTCAAATTTATCAAGTACAATTGGCATATAAATTATTTTCTCCAATTTGCTAACAAGTCATTTTCTCCTCTATCCATAATAATGTTTCAAAATTAATGTTTCTCACATACTCTTATCATCTTTCTCCTAATAGTCTGGTTATTTACTGCCTGTGGTGCTAAATCTGTTCTCCTTCATATGATTTTGAATTTACTATATACTAACTTTGCCAACTTATTTTCCATCTTCCACATCCATCATATTGATTTGCTCACTTGCCCTGCCTACATGTGCATCCTACTCATCATGCCCCATCCCCAAATAGCTTTCTGTCCCCTCCAGCTATCCAATGCTTGCCCATTATTCAAAGAGAAATTTAAAATCTTTGTCTGACAAGGCATACTCAGATGACTCCTCTACATATTGATGAACATTCAAATCATAGTACCGACTTTATAAAGACTAAAATTAAACATTTCCTTATCTTAAAAACCACATTTCCTTCTAGTTCTTTAATTTTCCTGTCCTTACCCTAAATATTATTCAGGTTAGTACTTGTGATTTTCATTTAATTCTTTAATATGTTAATGTTGCATTCTAAACTGGATGGTAATTTTTTTTTTTTTTGAGTACAGAAGGCATATGGTACCTCACACTTCTTTTGAATGCTTCTATATGCCTCATACAACATTTAGCACAAAGTTCTCAGTGAGCATATACTCTGCATCAAAGCATGGAGGACTATAAAACATTAATGCTGAACTAGGTAAATTTCTCTGCCAATGATCCAGGTAATTAGTGGGCAATAGGTGAATTTTGTTTTTCTTTTAATTTGTTAATTTATTGTAATCTATCTCAACATGGACAAAACAAAATAAACTTTGTGCAAAATTTTATAACATAGAGCAGGACTTTTTAAACTTTATTTTCCCTCATTTACTTCCCCTTTTCATCAGAAAACTTTTTATGTGACCCCAGGTATATATGCATATAAAATAGATGTACTAATAAAATATTTACTGATAATGAATCATAATTTTGTAACATTCACTTTCAATTATAAGCATGACTCACAGATCAAGAAGCTAGGAAATAGAGAGATTAACATTTGTAAAAACAGTTTTATATATATAGAATGTAGAATACAAGTTTTTTTTAAGGGAAAAGATTGCTTCATTTCAATTATTATATATACAGATCCCTATGAATAATAGATGATAAATAATAATTTGTTGAATCAAACTGTTATTAGATAATCTCAAATAACTTGTATTGGTACTTACAGTTGCAGTTTCAAAGCTTACAGTACAGTGATTTTATTGGAAAAGTAAATCAATAAAAAAAAAAATCCTGGACAGCATCTTTCAAAAATCATCAAAGACAACTGCCCTTATATTCTAGAATAGAGGGTAAAATAGCAATTGAAAGAAACCAGTGATCATGTCCTGAAAGAGATCCCAAAATAAAAACTCCAAGAAATATTTGTAGCTAAAATCCAGAACTAAACAAATGGTCAAGGATAAAATGTTGCAAACTGCCAGAAAGAAACAATTCTAGTATTGAGGAACCACAGGCAGGATTAACCAAGATTTAGCAGAGCCTATATTAAAAAAGTATGAGGGGGGCTGGAATACCACATTCTGGAGGGCAAAGAAGCTTGGGATACAACCAAGAATCAACTACCCAGCACAATTAATCATAATCTTTTGAGGGTGGTGGTGGTGGTGATGGTGATGGGAAGAAACCTTTAATGAAGTAGGTGAGTTCATTTTTTTAAAAATATATTTCCTTAGTAATATATAAAACATTTTTTTTACGTTTGAGTTCCAGATTCTTTCCCTTCTTCCCCCCACCTCCCATTAAGAAGGCACATATGAAGCTACACAAAACATTTTCCTAAGAAAACATAAATCCCCTCCCCACCAGTGTATAAAAACTCCCCAAAAAATGAAGTTTTTTCTTTTCTTTTTTTTTTTTTTTTTTTAAATATGCTTCAATCTCTATTCAGAGACAACCAATTCTTTCTCTGGGTGTGGGATAACATTTTTCATCTTAAATCCTTCAGAGTAGTCATGGATTATTCACAGCTGATCATCCCACAACATTGCTATTACTTTGTAGACAGTACATTCTATTTTGCTTGAGTTCATAGAGGTTTTTCTGAGAGCAATCTTCTCATTATTTCTCATAGAACAATAATATTGTATCATAATTACATACCACAATTTATCCATGCATTCCCTAATTAATAGGCATTTCTTAAATTTCCAATTCTTTAGCTGAAAAGAGAGCTGCTATAAATATTTTTGTACATATAGATCTTTTTTGCTTCAAAAAAAATGTCTTTTGGAATTCATGTCTAACAGTAGTATTGTTAGCTCAAAGGATATGCATGCCTTTATATTCTTTTGGGAATATACAAAATGTTTTGATCATGTATCAATTCTGGAATGGTTCTTTTAAAAAAATTGTCTCAGTTTCTTATACATATGAGAAATGAAGCCTTCATCAGAGAAACTTGCCTCAATGTTTTTCCCTCAAATTACCCAATTCCCCCTCTGTGTATCATATTCTCTCTCTCCTTTTACCCTGACCCTCCTCAAAAATGTTTTGTTACTGACCACCCCTTCCTCCAATAGGTCCTCTCTTCTATTATGTTTCCCCCTTCTCATATCATATTCCTTTCCTACTTTTCTCTAGAGTAAGATAGATTTCTATACCTATATTGAATATGAATGCTGTCTCCTCTTTGAGCCAAATCTGATGAGAGTAAGATTCAAGATATCTTCAGCTTATTCTGAAATGGGACAAATGTTTAGAAAACAGTCTTTTTCACCTCAAGGAAAATGTGTTGAAAGCATAGTTAAACTAAGAAAAAATCAAGGCTTAATTGCAACTTGGGAGCAGATCATTAACTTTTAGAAACAGTATATTACACATCTCCTTTGTTCTCAAAGAAAAAAAGAATTAGGAGTGGAAATTAGTAGGAGAGCAAGTAAGTGAATATTACAATGATAATGGTCCTGATTAGATTCCTAAAGAAACACTCTATACAAATAACTTAATATAATTGGCTTTAAGGAATTATATAAGTATTAGAATAAGAAAAAAATAGAAAGAACAAGAAGGGGGGGTTACTGAAAAAAGTTACTGGAAAAACAAAAGGATGAAGAATTAGACAAGAAAGGAGTTAAGTACAATTCTGGTGAAATTAAGGAGTGTGGTGCTTCACAGCAGGAGCCATTAGGCATTGCCCATCTCATGATCCTCCCACTCAATTTACCCTTCACAAATAGAGGGAGAAGGAGGAGGGGGAGGGGCAGTGACACAATCAGCACCACTTATGAAGCAGCCTTTGACAAGATTACAAAAGTCAGTAGTTAAAGCAAAAAAAGAAGGACAGGATATATATGATTTAATAGAAGCTTATCCTGTGATTAAAGAATTTGATTCTTCAGGTCAAGCCAGGAGAAAATACAGTCCTTTTGATCTGGAAATTATTAAAGATTTTAAAAAGGGTTGCAACTCTTTATGGGGCTATATCTTCTTATGTTAAGATGGTATTAGAGAATTTGGCTTATGATATTTTAACCTCTAATGATTGGAAATCTATAGCAAGGACATGTTTAGAACCTGGGCAAGATGTGTTGTGGCTTTTGGAGTACAGTGAATTATGTAGAATACAAGCCCATTGAAATAGACAAGATGGAATTAATATACAGATCACTTTTGACCAACTAGCAGGTAGGTAAAGGTCAGTATGGAGACACTTCAGTACAGATTAATTACCCTTTGATAGCATATGAGCAAATTGCTACTGCTGCTATCAAAGCATGGGGCTCCCTCCCAGGGAAAAAAAAAAAAATAGAGGAGACGCCTTCACGAAAATAGAGCAAGGTCCAAATGAACCCTTTGCTGATTTTGTGGGACATCTGTAAACAGCTGTCATATGAATGATTGGAGAAAATTCAAACACAGGAATTATGGGAAGACAACTTGCTAAAGAAAATGCTAATGGGGTTTGTAGAAGAATTATATGGGGACTACACAAAGATACTCCTTTAGAAAGGATCATAAGACACTGTGCCACAGTGGACACAAATGCCTTTTATACCCAGGCTATGAGGCAGAACATGGGAAGACAGGGTCTCTCTTGGCAAGGGACTTTCAGAGAGATTTTTAGATGCTTTCAATGTGGTAAAATAGGGCATCTGAAAGCTCAATGCAGGCATAGAGATAGAGTGAGAAGACAGAGTGAGAGAATATGACCCAAAACCCCATGTCCAAAATGCAACAGGGGCTTCCACTGGGCCTCAGAATGTAGATTAACCCATGGAAATGAGAGGCAGGAACCAGACCTCAAACAAAAAATAGGTGGGCATGATGGCAGCCAAGTTTACACCCAGAGAGCCTTTAGAAGTTCAAGACTCTGATATGATTAGTCATCAGAGAAGCAGTCAGATTACATGACTTGTAAGGGATTACATGATCAATCAGCCAAAAAGTAATTAGATGGGAGAAAGGGATTACAAGTGGGGAGTATATAGGCTTTTTAACCCAACAGAAGGGCAGCGTCTAGTGCAAGTAGCTCCAATATAATTTCTAGGTGATGTGGACAGATCCAGAAAGTGATGAATGGATGGGACTAGATAGGGAACTGCTTGAAGAAAAGGGTGGAGAAGGAATCAGATGGGTACCAACAAGCACCTGGAGAGAGATAGAGAAAGAGAAAAAACCTTGAAACAAAGGAGAAGACCTAAGACACATCTAACACTGAAAGAACATGGCTGATAATAAGACTGTTACAGAACTTTAAAACTAGCAGGACTCATTGAATTTACTGAGATAAAAAATCATTGATGAGACTGTTGTAGGACTTCAAAACTTGTAGGAATTATTGGATTTCTGACACATGAAGTAATGGACAATAGATTGGTTTTGGACTATTTCTAGGACTTATGGACATGTATAATTCCTCATATTGATTCATGTTGTTTGTTTGTAATACCTCTCATACTAATGGATTTATGTATACCTGTTTCAAGTGAGACCCTTCAGAAACCTGCTAATTTGGTTTGATTCCCCATTTTCTTTGGCGTTTTCATCTCCCTTCCTGAGACATCAGGGAGGGCATGATTACCTCCTTTTTTGGTGTTTTTACCCATTTTTTGAGGAGTCAGGGAAGATGTGATCACCTCCTTTTTGGGGTTCTCACCTCCCTGAAAAGTCAGGGAAGGATGACCACCTATGTTCTAAAAAAACAACAACAACAAAATGAAAGATGTTATGGGCCAGAACTCCTGTACTTAAAACAAGGATTCTTAAAAGGTGATAACTCAGTGGAATTGATAGATACAATGGTTATCTAGTTTAGCATGGTGATAAATAGTTCTCGAGTTCAGTACATGTACTTAGTACTTAATATAGTTCCACAAGATTCACATATATGATAATGTAATTTAATAAGAGTATATAACAGCCATCAGGGACTGAAAGACAGATTTATTCCATCATCCACTTTTGTGGTGGCTGGAAGATGAAGCTCAGATTCAGAGAGATTCATTCAACTTCATTTCACACCACCCTGGTGGCTGCCCTCCTGCACTCCCTCACTGAGACCAAGGCCTGTCTGAAAGGCTCTCCAGAAAGCTGGCCTGGGCCCCAGGCGAGGAAACTAGATTGTGAAGGAGATAATAAAGGATTTGGACTTGAACACCTGGCTATTCTTGTGGTGATTAATCTACTGAAATGAAGGCTGCTCCAAAACCTCCAGAAAACCAAGAAGAACACTACATTTTAGCATCTAAATTCTTAAAGGAGAAGTTAAGAGAGCTGCAAGAAGAAATAGACAGCAAAACTATAATAGTGGGAGATCTCAACCTTGCACTCTCAGAACTAGATAAATCAAACCACAAAATAAATAAAAAAGAAGTTAAAGAGGTAAACAGAATACTAGAAAAGTTGGTATGATAGATCTTAAGAAAAAAAACTAAATGGAGTCAGAAAGGAGTAAACTTTGTTTTTGGCAGTTCATGAAATCTATGCCAAAATTGACCATATATTAGAACATAAAGACCTCAAATTCAAATGCAGAAAAGCAGAAATAGTAAATTCAGCCTTTTCAGATCACAATGCAATAAAAATTACATTAAATAAAAAGACAGGGGAAAATAGATCAAAAAGTAATTGGAAATTAAATAGTCTCAACCTAAAGAATGATTGGGTGAAACAGCAAATCATAGACACAATTAATAATTTCACCCAAGAGAATGACAATAATGAAACATCATACCAAAATGTGTGAGATGCAAAAGCAGTAATAAGGGGACATTTTATATCTCTAGAGGCCTACTTGCATAAAATAGAGAAAGAGAAAATCAATGAACTAGGCTTGCTACTAAAAAACTAGAAAAAGAGCAAATTAAAAGTCCCCAAACACTTAACTTGAAATTCTAAAAATAAAAGGAGAGATTAATAAAATTGAAAGTAAAAAAAAATATTGAATTAATTAATAAAACTAAGAGTTGGTTCTATGAAAAAAACAACAAAATAGATAAACCCTTGGTAAATTTGATTAGAAAAAAGAAAGAGGAAAATCAAATTGTTAGTCTTAAAAATGAAAAGGTAGAACTTCCTACTAATGAAGAGGAAATTAGAGCAATAATTAGGAGTTATTTTGCCCAACTTTATGCCAATAAATTTTATAACCTAAATAAAATGGATGAATACCTTCAAAAATATAGCTTGTCTAGATTAACAGAGGAATAAGTAAATTGGTTAAACAGCCCCGTTTTAGATAAAGAAATAGAACAAGTTATTAATCAATTCCTTAAGAAAAAATCCCCAGGACCAGATGAATTTACATGTGAATTCTACCAAACAATTAAAAAAAATTAATTCCAATGCTATATAAGCCATTTGAAAAAAAATAGGAATTGAAGGGGTCCTACCAAATTCCCTTTATGACACAGACATGGTACTGATACCTAAAACAGGTAGGACAAAAACAGAGAAAAAAATTATAGACTAATATCCCTAATGAACATTGATGCAAAAACCTTAAATAAAATACTGGCAAAAAGATTACACAAAATCAACTCCATGATAATACACCATGATAAAGTAGGATTTATACTAGGAATGCAGGGCTGGTTCAATATTAGGAAAACTATTACCACAATTGACCGTATTAATAACCAAATTAACAAAAAACACATGACCATCTCAATAGAGGCAGAAAAAGCATTTGATAAAATCCAACACCCATTCTTATTTTAAAAAAAAAACTATATAGAAATAAATAGGCTTTTCCTTAAACTAGTCAGTAGCATCTATTTAAAATCATCAGTAAGCATCATATGTAATGGGGATAAACGGGAACCATTCCCAATAAGATCAGGAGTGAAACAAGTTTCCTGACTATCACAATAGAAATGCTAGCCTTGGCAATAAGAGATGAAAAAGAAATTAAAGGAATTAGAGTAGGTAATGTGGAAACCAAATTATCACTCTTTGTAGATGATATGATGGTATACTTAGAGAACCCTAGAGATTCTACTAAAAAACTATTAGAAATAATCTACAACTTTACCAAAGTTGCAGATACAAAATAAATCCACAGAAATCATAAGCATTCTTATATATCAATAACAAAATCCATCAGTCAGAGTTAGAAAGAGAAATTCCATTTAAAGTAACTATTGATAGTATAAAATACTTAGGAAGCTATCTGCCAAGGGAAAATCAGAAACATTATGAGCAAAACTACAAAACACTTTCCACACAAATAAAATCAGATCTAACCAATTGGAAAAATATTAAGTGCTCTTGGGTAGGCAGAACAAATATAATAAAGATGACAATACTGCCTAAACTAATCTATTTATTTAGTGCTATACCAATCAGACTCCCAAGAAACTATTTTAATGACCCCCCAAAAAATAACAACACATTCATATGGAAGAACAAAAGGTCAAGAGTTTCAAGGGAACTAATGAAATAAAAAAATCAAATGAAGGTGCCTAGCTGTACCTGACCTAAAACTATATTATAAAGTAGCAGTCAACAAAAGCATTTGGTACTGGCTAAGAAATAGACTAGTTGATCACTGGAATAGGTTAGGTTCACAGGACAAAATAGTCAATATCTATAGCAATCTAGTGTTTGACAAACCCAAAGACCCCAACTTTTGGGATAAGAATTCACTATTTGAGAAAAACTGCTGGGGTAATTGGAAATTAGTATGGTAGAAACTAGGCATGGACTCACACTTAACACTATACACCAAGATAAGATCAAAATGGGTTCATTATTTAGGTATAAGAATGAGATTATACATAAATTAGAAGAACATAGGATAGTTTACCTCTCAGACTTGTGGAGGAGGAACAATCTTCACCTAGTGAAAGAACACTGGGAAACAAATGTGGACTGCTTGCATTTTTGTTTTTCTTCCCAGGTTATTTTTATCTTTCTAAATACTATTTTTCTTGTGCAACAAGAGAACTGTATAAATATGTACATGTATATTGTATTTAAGATATACCTCAACATGTTTAATATATATGAGACTGCCTGCAATGTAGGGGAGGAGATGGAGGGAAGGAAGGGAAAAGTTGAAACAGAAGTGATTGCAAGGGTCAATGTTGAAAAATTACCCATGCATATGTTCTGTCAATTAAAAAAAAAGATTCCTTACTCACTAGGATTCCTTACTATTTGTCCCTAGAATCAGATATATTTTCAAATTAGCTAAATAAAATAACAGGTCTTCAATTGACCATGAGTAATCACTTATACAAATTATAATTTGAAAGCAAATAAAATAACAGGGCTTCAACAGATCTTGAAACTTTACTTATACATAGAAAAATCTTGTAGTCTAGAAGAAACAGTAGTGGAAAGGGAATTCATAATACAAGGTCCAAAGCAGAGAAGAAACATATTAAAATGATACTGTATAGACAGGATAAGTGTTACCATATTGAGTCCCATCCTGATACTTGGGGATACAATGCATGCATCCAATGTGCAATATTGTGAATATTACATATGTTAGTTTCAATGGCACTTGATTTACTAATGTAAGCACAACATGTATAACATGTAGTATTATGATTATGCACTCTCCTTCTGGAGCTAATAAGTAATCTAAGGCTATTCAATTGGTAAGGATAACATAACTTAAAGAATCTAGTGGTTCTTGGAAGTTTTGTAAACTTTAGGCCATTTCATTTGTTAGCTCCTCAATAGCAGCAGTTATCTTGGTTAAAACAATTTCATGGTTTATATATCCTGCCTGTAGCATCCCAATGGTTAACAATACCCTTCACTATTTCCCAAGTGTAATTTATTCCATAATAGTTATTCACCAAAATAGGAATGATTTAGTTCTAGAACTAACTGGATTTCTAGCCTTGAGTCCACCAGGTATCACCCTTGATTTAATTCTTCCCAATTTGCTCTTGTATTCTACTTCAAATACCAGGATAGAAGGAAAAGCCAGCACAGGTATCTCCTTAGTTCCCAGATAAAGCAAGTTTGTGATTGTTAACTTTGTAAAATTACCCAAGGTTTGCTCAAAGTATTCTCATCCCTGAGAAATTGCGAATGTTATCCTCAGTTACAATTCAAACTTGGGTAACAAAGCACTGCAATTCTCCCCAAGAGTATTATTTTGAGAATTCATATCATGTCTCTCCATACCTAAAGAGAATGGTACCACCTGAGTGATGGGGCAACCAGTTAGTACAGGCATTGAGATGTCTTTTTTTAAGACTCTTTACAGAGTATTTTACCAATTCTACTTAGGCAGTAGTGTCTATCATTTACTTTAAGTTTTTTTTTTTTTTTTAACCTTTCCTCATGGTTTAAGAACATGATTTCAAATCTTTCTAAGAGATCTAGACCTATTACTCCTATTCTCAAACTGTAAGTTTGACTTATTCTTTGATTGAAATTTTCTAGATGTATGGCTCTTGTAACAAAACAGACATTATTCTAAATTGTACAAATAGTTCTATAAAATCCTCTTTTTCCATCAGGGAACAAATACTCATTGTAATTATTTGTTTGTGTCTAGTCACATCCAAATACATTCTATAATTTGTCAAACATTAAAGAGAATTGTTAATGGTATGTCCTTTTTCAGTGATATTTATCCAAATGTTAACCCAATATTTTTGCATCCTAAATCCCAAATACATTACAATAAGATAACCTACTCAGACACTGGATAATGTGAGGTCCATTCACCAACCATGTCCAGGTCCTCCCCAAACTAATGAGGCCCAAAGTCCTTTGGTGTGTGTGTGGGGGGAATGGGACAATAATTTCATCTTCTGAAACTACTTCCTGCTGAAAATGGACATTGAGTTGGGTCATCCTACAGAGTCCAATTTTTGGGGTGTGATAAGCTGGAACTAATTGAAGCATCCAATGGGTTGAATAAGATCCCTGAATCTGGTCAATGAAGCTATAACTGACCAAAATCTAGAATAAAAAAAAATCTAACAATTAGAGCTTAGGGTAGATTGAGACAGAAAGATCAGCTGACAAGGAAGAGAAGTAGAATGAAGTACAGATTGAGAAGTAGAAAGGTCAGTACAGATTCCTCAGCAGCTTTTCATATCAATTAAGAAAACATGTCTGTGCCACAGGATACCCAGTACAGACAAATGTTAAGGATGTTTGAGCCTTAGTTTCAATAAACAAATGAACAACAACAACAAAACAGTTGGCTCTCACAGAATATTGGGTTAATTGTTCTCACATTATTTTAGAACCCTTTAAGGACATTGTTTCATACAGATACAAACATCTAGTAACAGATAGGTGTTTAGGCCAAATACTCATTCACCAAATTATTTAGGATGCAATGATTACATATTTTCAGATTAAAAATAGCAAGATATTAATAATTGAATTGTGCTCATAGCTTCAATTGACCATTTGTTCTAAGTATAGAAATTCACTAGAAAAAGAAAAAACAGGGGTTTTATTTTAATATCATCGAAATTGGTCTTTCAGGTCTCAGAATGGGAGCACACACATGACAGGATAAACTATCCTTAGATAAGTTTGATAACTAATTTTGCAGTAACAATTTTACCTTATAGCCAGATTCAGAAATAATCAAATTGGTTCTTATTCAAAAAATACAACTGGAAAACTGAATCAGAAGGATCCTACTTTGGAGAGGTAGCCAAGGTTGTCTTCTCAACTCTTGTCCAGATACAGACCTCCACCTGTAACAGTTCTGGATCATATTTCTCTGAGTAATTCAAAGTATTTTTCTCAAATAGTGGGTTACTGACTTCATAAATAATCAGACAATCATTCTCAAGTTCAAAACTCAAAACAATATTAGTTACAGTCCCAAGAGATTTCATTTCAATAGCAAGTTTCACCAATCAGGGGCTTCAGTTCTATTAAAACAACAACAACAAAATAAAATTTACAAAGCATTGTGAATGACATAATGTGCCTATAGGGCGCAATAAAAAAAAATGCAGGGATATCACATGAAAATCCTGCACTATATACTTCAAGAAAGCTATAGATCATATTTGCTATCATACTTACTGAGCAATGAGACTATGATGCACTTAAATAAATATTAAATAATTATACTGAAGACAGATGGAGACCTTGGTAGAAGTAACCATCTTCAGAGAACTTGCAATTCTAACAAACCTCTTAAAAGTTCCTTGCATTGCTAAGTAGCATAATCCTTAATACGGCATCATAAATGATTTTGCCTTAAAACAGCCATAGAGCTAAAAAAAACCAATTACTAACACCATGCAAACATGAGCCATTCTTTAAAAAAAAAAAAAATTGAAGCAATTAATATAAAAGGAATTTCATGTAACCATCAAGGGGTTCAGAGCAAAGGCTGTGTTCTTGAGCAGAGTCTGTGTTCTTGAGCAGAGGCTGTGTTTTTGGATATCTCCCCTATTCTGTAAAGGAGTAGGAAGGAAGGGCTATTCCAACTGATCCAAAGTAAAACCATGAAAACATGCACTTTTCAATCCCTAATTCCAGATAATTTACCAAAAAAAATCAAAAATTTTCAGGAGTAATAGTCAAATTGTCACCTGTATTTTCTTTGTTATTCGGAAATTTCATAGCTATGTCAAGTTTATAATCTGAAACACATTAAGCTAGTTTTGTTTTAAAATAACTTCACAAAACAAAACTTACAAATTGCATAATAGAAAACACTAGAACACCTTATACAAACGTTATTTCTTTAGGTTGAGTAAGTTATCAGAAAGAATCTTGCTTAAACACAAACAAATGTTTAGTAGTAATGTTTCAATGTTTGCACACAAATTTCTAAATCTTCTGCCTAAAATAAACAAATTCACAATTTTAACACATACCAGTTAATAGTGATTGTCTCATACAATTGTAATAGTGGGAGATTTATCACAAAAAATACAAAATTTATCTCGCTATCTAAGGGGATGGTCTTAAGCTCAACATTCCTGGTGTAAAATCCAACCATTAGAAATCATTTTTACTTATGTAATTTGTAGATTATCAATAAACTCATTCTTTCATTGGGGCCTATATAACTCAATTTAGTTCTTTTCTTAGGAATAAAAATCTTACTCACAAGATAGTTTTAAGAAATCTAACTAATTTACAATTAAGATGAATTTCTAGAAGTTCCAGAAAAAGACCTGGCTAGCTGATCTTGTTTCTGTCTGTTTACTTTCTTTGATAGACATCCACTTTCTTTGTCCTTTATTCCAACCTTTCTGTGAAGAAAAGGAAGCTGCAAATCTCAGGTCTCTAGGCTTTTAAAGTATGAACCTGATGTAGATAAATGTTTTGTTTCTTTGTTTCTTTCTTTCTTTCTTTCACCTCCCCCCCACTTTTTCAGGCACAATATTTACCAGATTTAGCTAGTTTTAACCTTTTTAAAACAAACTCTTAATTATAAGTCAAAATCATGCAAATTGTGTCCCCTTTGACTTTTTTGGGGAAATGATGAGGGTGAATTCTAAAACTGTCCAAAATCTCCTCTAGGAGAGACCCATCCTCAGAGAATCAAGTTAAGTGGTCTCATTCAGTTGAAAATCTTGGCTAGGGACATAGTCTCACCCTCTATTGAATTGAAGATTATTCTGGAACCACTCCCAGTAGCTGAAGATCTCTGCCTGATAGCTCAAATTGCTCCCTAGCCTTCAGGTCAAGATTTACCCACATAATCAGGGGTTGGTCAAACTGTCTTCACAGAAGTCCTAAACAGGATTATGCTTGCCAAGGAAGCTGCCTTGGCAAGCTGTTCTGCCTGGACTTTTGCCTATTGGTAAAGATATTCTCTTCTCTGTAGCAATAAATCCCTTTTTGCCATAGATTTCAGGTTTGCAAATTCTTCCACATTGGACCTGTGGCTCTGACCAGAGGGGATTTCCCATCCCAATTTTTGTACTCCTCACTACCACTAACCTCATCATTTACACCTTATCATTTTGGTTCCTTGACCAGGAATCCCCAAGAATCTGGTAAAGACTTTCCTTGTTGTCTATTCTATAGATAGGATGAGCCAAATTCCCAGGAAAATTTGGATTGTTGGGGCTCCACACTCAGGCAGAATTCTATCTCAGGGATGCCTGAAATGAATTCCTTCATTCTCTGACAAAAGCCCCCCTTAATCAGGGAGTCTTTTGTCATCTCTCCATCTCTAGAGACACCTAGAGAATGATGAGGCACTGTAGAATTGGGGAAACTAAGGCTTGTGGCAAAATGGGACAGAACATCACTGTTTCTAAGGAACCCTCCTTAGGCAGAAACAAATTTGGCGTAAAAGATCTCAAACTAAAAAGCTTAAATTAAAACAGCACTGCAGGATGCTTCTTAAATTTGCTGGAAGGAATTCAAACTCTCTCCTTCCTTCTCTAGGGACATGGGCACCCTTAGGCTTTCCCTATCAGGAGGCCTCTGAATCCTTTCCAGAACAAAACCTTAGATCCAGCAATAACTCTTTAAGTCTTTCTCTTTCACCTGAACCAGATCCTGAGACTCCTAGCTTTTTTTCTCTTCCTCAGGATACTGATTTTAACCTCTGCCCCCTGGGAGAAGCAGCAGACTCACAGGGAGAGACACTGAGAGCACAGGTGCCTTTTTTTATGTCAAATCACTCCCAGACCTAAGGAAAAACCTGGCCATTACTCTGAGAATCCCACCCAGAAATTTAAGGGGTCCAAGGCCAACACCCTTCTTGTTCTGTCCTGGGGAGATGTTAATATTAAATAATCTGCCCCTGATATATGGAAGAAGCTGCAGAAGCCAGATTTGGGCCCTCAAATTCTCTCCCCGCCCACTGCCATTAGAAATAGCTGTTGGAGTTTTTAAATGATAGGGATCAAACTGCAGCCAAGGAGGCCACAAAATTAAAGTGAGTTTTATAGAAAAGTCCCTTCTTTTGGCTGCTGACATTTCCAAAAACCACAGAAGTTCATGCTTTAGGTGTCATGGAAACTGTCTGAAGAAACTCCCCAGTCCTTGTCCTGAGTTTGAGTAGAAGGAGCACTGGAGGAGTGGCTGCCTACAGGAGACAAGCACCAAGCCTCCCGCCCCAGCCCCCAATGCCCTGCATTCCAGCAGGGACTTAGTCAAGCTCCCCTTCACTCCACCAAGACAGCCCAACACATGGTGGCTGGTAAGACAGCTGAATTTCATTTTGCAATGGGAATTTCTTCATTCTCATTCTGGCATTCTGGTTTCACTTGGCCCTCCCCTCATAGCTATAGGGATTGCAGGGGAACTTAAAAACTGTCTTGAGACCTCTCTTCTGCCTTGCCAGATTGGTGACCTGTCATTTAAATACTTGTTTCTTATTTTTTCCTCCTATCCTGCTCCCTTATTGGAGCATCATTTAATGGGTAAAATTGGGGACCCAATTTTCTCTTTTCAGACCTCCAGATGACCTTTTTATGCTACTCCCAAAATTCTCCTATATTTACTTTGAAATCTGGGAGAAAATAGACTTCTCCACTCCAGCTTTAGTCAGTATTGAGATATTTCTTGAGTACAAACTTTTGGAGCTACTTAATGGCAGTCTTATCTTGATTTGCAGTCTGGAAAAGCAGGGCCACACCCTGGGCAATCCCAAGACAGTCATCTACTTCTCAATGAAACTGGACTCCATTTCCTTAGGATGGTCATTCTGCCTAAAGTGGTGGTTGCCATGGCCCTTTTGATTGAAGAGGCCTCAAAACCAACTTTGGGACAGCCATTAGAGGTTTTAATAGAGTTTCAGAGCATTTTAGAAGCCAAAGGTCATCAATGACTTGTGAGTGGGAGGCTTAATATTTATCAGACTCTCCTGCTAGATACCCCTTTCTATAGTTCACAGGAAAAAAAAGAAAAAACCCTTACAAAAGAAAGGGGGTACATCCTTTCTCCTTCTGGCTGGTTTCAAAGACACTTAAACCAACTCTTAATCCCAGAGGCAAGTCAGTGGAAACTGATCTTTGGTTTTCATCAGACTACACACCTGGGAAGAAATGCCCTTCAATCCTTGGTGAAACCTATTTTTAATGGTCATAAGCTGGGAGAAATGATCAGCAGGTCTGCCAAGCCTGCCCAATTTGTGCCCAGGTAAATCCCAAGGGAGCTGTTAGACCTCCCTTTCTCCTGAAGCCTGTTCAAAGAAGGGACACATACCCAGGGGAAGACTGGCAAATAGACTTTACACATGACCCCTTGCAAGGGGTTTCAAACTACTTTTGATTGTGTTTACTAATTGAGTAGAAGTTTTTCCCTGCAGGACTGAGAAGGCTCTGGAGGAGTCAAAGTACTTGCTAAACTTGCCTAGCTCCTTACAGAGTGATAAATAGTCCAACTTTTACTTCTCAGAATATACTAAAGAAAAAAGGTGAAATTGTCTGCATCCTTCTTTCTCTCACTCTCACTCTTCTACCTAATTTTTCCCACTTTAAAGATAAGAAATTTGCCCCTAGCATTTTCTCTCCTACTTTTCTTGATTGTCATTCTATGGCCCCTGTCAGTAATTAGGGAGCTCCATGGGCAGTGGGAGTATTTAGGATTCTTGGATGGACCATCAACATCCTTAAAGTAGCCCACAGATGGGACTTGATGCAACTTTTGAAAAGGCCTGATTCCCAAACATCACCATCTCCACCCTGGATGACACCCTACTTTTAATCTCTTCCTGGAATTTGTTTCCTCTAGGCTTCAAGTTATGAATTTTCAACTGCTCCTTCAGCCTGGAGATCATGGGATGACTGACTGGGACACACAACTCCACCCCCAGCCCCCTTAGATGCCACTGCTGCTGTCTTTAGATCTCACACTTCCCTTCCTGGCTTGAACTCCTAGTAAACTTAGGGACAATTTTACGACTTTTGTCATCTTGGAGCAATTATAGAAGATGAAACCTTTGTCCCATTATCCCAAATGAATTTGGAGGGCTGCTTGAGGGGTGAATGAAGTAAACAGAGATTTTTTTGGGGGGAAATTATGGGGGTGAACCCTGAAACTTGTCCAAACTCTCCTCTGAAAGAGACTCACCCTCAGGGAGCCCAGTTGGATGGTCTCATTCAGTTGGAGATCAGATCAGGTATGTGGTCATACCCTCTATTCAGTTGAAGCTTAGTATGCAACCACTTCTTGTAGCTCAAAAGTCCCAGTATAAGCAATCTCTTTTCAATTGGAGATCTAAGTCCGGGGCATTGTCAACAATTGAGGGAATCTCATTCAATTTTAAATTGGAGCCTGAGCTTCAGATGGCTAAAAAAAAGACAACTCTGAACCCCAAATATTTCCAGAAGTCTTAAACAGGATTATGCTTGCCAAGGAAACTGTCTTCTTAACAAGATGCCCTACCAGGACTTTTGCCCATTGGCAAAACCTTTGTTATCTTCTTAACAGGACCTTTTTTTACCCAATAAGAAGTCTGTCTTTCTAGCAGGTTGGCTTCTTAGTCCGGGTTTGCAAATTCTTTTCTTATAGGTCCTGTGCCTCTAACAAGGCATTTCCCTCCCCAATTCTCACACTGCCTCACTACCACTAACCTCCTTTATACCTTGTCAAAATGTCAGTTCTACAATTTAGAAAGAAACCATTACCTTTTGATTGTTTTTTGCCAATCCACACAAATCTTTTCTCTTTCCTCCATTAATAAGAGGAAATACCTGACTATGCAAATGTAGGCTATTTGTCACCAGATTTTAAAAGCAGTCAACCACTTTTTTATATCCAGAGGTCACACACTTTCTTTCTGCCTATACTCTTTTCATTCCAACATGCTTAACGTTTCTCATTCTAGTCTAACCCTTCTCTTGCCCTCTCCTAACCTGGTTTTTACCATCTTAAATCCATTCATCTTTTTTTTAAAAAGATAGATTCTCTAAATTCACTGGCCCTACTTCTACAAACTTCTTTATCTCTTCATTTTAATTTGAGATAACACTTCTTCTGTATATTATCCATCAGAGCCAATAAAATCATTTTAAAGCCTAAAAAAAAAAGATATAATCTCTACACAGTGTGACTTGAGGGAGAGATTGTAAAGGATTCTTCCAATCCTCACAGAGGCCTATTCCTTTAGCCCACTCTTGTTAACCTATTATTCCATCAGTGAGTATCCATTTTTTTATTTGTGTTGTCTATGTTTCACTTTAAGAACAGCATGTTGATTAAAAATCCTACCTAGGAACAGTTTATGTAAGATTAGTCTAGGTTCTGAATTTGCATTTCAACAGATATAGTCGTAAAGAGTGTGAGTACAAGTTTATTAATTCTCAGAATTTTGATTTAAATAAGAAATAAGGGAAGAGGAAATTCATAACATAAAAGTAATATACCATTAATAAACACAGTGACCACTATAACAAACAAACAAAAGATAACATCACCACTCCAAGGAAGGACCAACATCTGAATTCCTTGTCTGGGAGTACTCATGGTCATGGCAATTCAGGATCTCAAGTGGTAGCCATTGCCAGGCAAGCTATACAAAACTTCCTAGCCAGAATCCTCAAAGTCCCTTTTCACTAAGGGGTTTTTATAGTTTGAGAACAAACAAGACATTATGCTAAACATTCTCATTTGATACTTGAGATGTAGCAGCCTCTTAGGTATAGGATGCATACTCCATAAGAGGCCCACACGGAGCCTATTTGTTCATTCCTTTAGGAGGACTGTGCTTACTCAAAGAACTGGTCAGGTTTCTGGGGTTAACACAGGTCTACAGTAAAGAATACTCATTGATTAATGCACAAGAAAGGATAGCCTTCCAACTTCTTTGTGCTTTCCTGATATCCCATCAGATAATTGCAAGCACATTCTCGTGTTCTCAGTAAAAAAAAAAAATTACACAGAAGAACATTAGGATTCTTTCCTCAGTAGGATATCTCACAGACTCTAAGATTCCATCTTCTAGGATAAGAACTATTTGACAAAAACTTTTTATGAAAATTGGCAAATAGGGAAGAAACTGGGCCTTGACCAATGTCTCACACATTCTACCAATATAAGATCAAAATGGATACTTAATTTATTTATTTATTTATTTTTATTATAGTAACTTTTTATTGACAGAATCCATGCCAGGGTAATTTTTTTACAACATTATCCCTTGCATTCACTTCTGTTCCGATTTTTCCCTCCCACCCTCCACCCTCTCCCCTAGATGGCAAGCAGTCCTATATATGTTGAATATGTCCTAGTATATCCTAGATACAATGTATGTGTGCAGATCCAAACAGTTTTCTTGTTGCACAGGGAGAATTGGATTCAGAAGGTAGAAATAACCCGGGAAGAAAAACAAAAATGCAAACAGTTTACCTTCATTTCCCAGTGTTTTTTCTTTGGGTGTAGCTGCTTCTGTCCATCATTGATCAATTGAAACTGAATTAGGTCTCTTTGTCAAAGAAATCCACTTCCATCAGATTACATCTTCATACAGTATCGTTGTTGACATATATAATGATCTCTTGGTTCTGCTCATTTCACTTAGCATCAGTTCATGTAATTCTCTCCAAGCTTCTCTGTATTCATCTTGCTGCTCATTTCTTACAGAACAATAATATTCCATAACATTCATATACCACAATTTACCCAACCATTCTCCAATTGATGGGCATCCACTCAGTTTCCAGCTTCTAGCCACTACAAACAGGGCTGCCACAAACATTTTGGCACATACTGGTCCCTTTTCCTTCTTTAGTATCTCCTTGGGGTATAAGCCCAGTAGAAACACTGCTGGATCAAAGGGTATGCACAGTTTGATAACTTTTTGGGCATAATTCCAGATTGCTCTCCAGAATGGTTGGATTTGTTCACAGCTCCACCAACAATGTATCAGTGTCCCAGTTTTCCCGCATCCCCTCCAACAATCATCATTATTTTTTCCTGTCATCTTAGCCAATCTGACAGGTGTGTAGTGGTATCTCAGAGTTGTCTTAATTTGCATTTCTCTGATTAATAATGATTTGGAACACTCTTTCATATGAATGGTAATGATTTCAATTTCATCATCTGAAAATTGTCTGTTCATATCCTTTGACCATTTATCAATTGGAGAATGGCTTGGTTTCTTATAGAGTCAGTTCTCTATATATTTTGGAAATGAGGCCTTTATCAGAACCTTTAACTGTGAAGATGTTTTCCCAGTTTGTTGCTTCCCTTCTAATCTTGTTTACATTAGTTTTGTTTGTACAAAAGCTTTTTAATTTGATGTAATCAAAATTTTCTATTTTGTGATCAATAATGGTCTCTAGTTCATCTTTAGTCACAAATTTCTTCCTCTTCCACAAATCTGAGAGATAAACTATCCCATGTTCCTCCAATTTGTTTATAATCTCGTTCTTTATGTCTAAATCGTGGACCCATTTTGATCTTATCTTGGTATATGGTGTTAAGTGTGGGTCCATGCCTTGGATACTTAATTTAAACATAAAGAGTAATACCATGAGTAAATTCAGATAGCAAGGAATAATTTACCTGTTAAATCTGTGGAGAAGAGAAGAATTTGTGACCAAATGGGAGATCGGGAACATTTTGAAATACAAGTTGAATAATTTTGATCACATAAAATTAATTTTTTATGTGCAGAAACAAAGCCGATGTAATCAAGATTAAAGGGAAGCAGAAAGAGAGAAAACAATTTTTATAGCCAGTTAAAAAAATTGGCAAAATGTATAAAGAACTTAGTTAAATTCATAAGAATACAAATAATTCATCAATTAATAAATGGTCAGAGAGTATGGACAGATAGTTTTCAAATGAAGAAATTGAAGTCACTTATATTCATAAGAAAAAATGCTTTAAATCACTATTAAGTGGAGAAATACTTATTAAAACAACTCTAAGGTACTACCTCACATCTATCACATTGGATAATGTAACAGAAAAAGAAAATGATAAATTTAGAGAGCATGGAGGAAAAATTGGAACACTAATGCATTGTTGGTGGAATTGTAAACTAACCCATTATTCTGAAGAGCAATGTGGAACTAAGCCCAGAGGGTTATAAAATTGTGCATACCCTTTGACCTAGCAACATTTCTTCTAGGTCTATATCACAAAGATATCATAAAAAGGGAGAAAGAGTCAATATGAACAAAAATGTTTGTAGCTGCTCTCTTTGTGGTGGAATAGAATTGGGAATTGGGGAGATGCCTATCAATTGAGGACTAACTGAACACATTGTGACATGTGAATGTAATTGAATATTATTTTTCTTTAAGAAATGATGAACAGATTTCAGAAAAACTTGGAAAGATTTATGTCAACTAATGCTGAATGAAGTGATTAGAATCAAAAAAAAACATTGTGCACAGTGTAAGCAATATTATGCAGATGAGTGACTTTGAAAGACTTTGCTCCTCTCAGAAACCCAATGATCTTAGACAATTTGAAAAGACTATTGATGGGAAATGTTACCCACATCCAGGGAAAGAAGTGTGGAGACTGAATGCAGATTAAAGCATACTATTTTCACTTTTTTTCTTGTTTTCCCTTTCTCATTTTCCCCCTTTTTTTCTTATTCTTCACTTACAACATGACTAACGTGGAAATACATGTATAACCTATATCAGATTGATCGCCATTTTGGGGAGGCATAGGAGAGAGAATAAATGGAAAACAAAGTTTTATAAAGTAAATACCAAACACCAATAATTTAAAAAAACAGTGATAAATTAAATAAAAAAGAGAATTTCAGTTCTTTGTACTCTATTAATGTAGCATTTATAGTAGTGGAGCCATATAACTTTGAACAGATATTAAAAATGACTGATCAAATTAAAATTATTGAAGTGAATAGATGACATTTAATTATAATAACAGAATTAATTTATACTTAAATTCGCAGTGTTTTTTAAAGTAGATCTACAGCCTCTTTTCTGCCTTTTTGTCCTTTTAATCAACATAGCTTTAAATGTCCCTAAATTCATAGATTCATAAATTCTTAGACATGGAAGAGACCTCAGAGATCTGCAGTCCATTCTCCTCATTTTAGAAATGAAGAAAATGAATCATCATAATTAGCCAGACTATTTTCAATCAACCTTCAATGCTATTTTCAATAAGGCACAGTAATACTCATTACTTTCATTTTATTTTTAATGAAAAGCATATTGGATTTTATTAGAAAAAAGGTTGGAATGCAGCAAACTAGTTAATTATTGAGTTAGAAGATTGTGGTATCACTTAGGTTATATTGACTCAGGCCCAGAAAAAGTAGATAATGTCTAACATTTGTATAACTTTTTTTTCAAAATGCTCTTGCAAACACTTTCATTATTTTTTCCTTAAAATTTTATTTTTTTTTTTTGGGGGGGGGGTTGGAAGGCTAGTTACATGCTAACATGCACATATTTACATATTATAGAAATGAAAATACATTTCACAAACATTTCATACCAATTTATTAAAAATCTAATTTACCTGGATTTTTAGTTTTTCCTTCATTTGGTTCCTTATTTCTTAAAAAAAAAATATTTTGAGGATCTAGCAAAATAGATGACTATAGTCATCTATTTTTCTCTCCTAATTTTGACTAATTCTTTCCAAAAATCTTTTATGATAACAAATGTGGTTTCTCTACCTCCTCCTGACTTTTTCTTAGATTGTAAAGATAAATTTGTATTGCCAGAAACAGTTAAGAAAATGAGAACAGTAGAATCTGTAACAATAAATAAAGCTCTTATATGGGTTAATTCTATGGTGGAGATCCAGAATATATAATAAAATGATTCCATTAAAGAGGAGGGCATTTGTGAGGCACAAGAGTGGAAAAAAAGACTAACTGCAGAATTTTATTTTATTAACAGGATGCCCTAGGGAAATGAAGTTTTAGGTTTTTCTACACAAGAATCCTGGAAGAAGTTTGCCTTGGTCTGAAACATCTTTCAGTGTATTCAGAGATGAGAAGAACATATTCTCTTGCAAGAAAATAGTGAATGTGGAAGTATATACTAAGGTTTTTTTTTTTTAATAGACATATACATTTTGAATAATTTCTTTTCATTTGGATCTGTGATTTCATGGTATAAGAAACTCATAGTGAGCAAGATAGAAGGTAATAACAGCTGGGAAAGGCTTTGTATAGAAACTTAAGTTGAATCTTTAAGTAAACAATGTGCTTTAAAAGATTGGAATGAAGAACAAATGCATGGGAAATAGAGTATCATATAAAAGAAATACTTGTTTGTCTAGTCAGAAGAATGGATGAAAGGAAATAATATACAATGACTTTGAAAACTAGATTGGGGTCAGGTTATAAAGGTCCTTAAATGCCCGAGGAATTATACTTGATAGTAGAGATTTCAGATGGAATGGTATGTGGCAAAAAGCAGCATTAATATTAAGTTCTCCAGGATATCTCTTTTGTACCTAATTTGTATATGCCTACACACACACACACACACACACACGCACACACGCACACACACACACATTGATGTATATGTTATATAATGTGAAATGATTTCTATAATGGGTAGCAGGGGTACTCAAACTTTTTAAATAGGGGGCCAGTTCACTGTCCCTCAGACTTTGGAGGGCCAGATTATAGTAAAAACAAAACCTTTGTTTTGTGGGTCTTTAAATAAAGAAACTTCAAAGCCCTGGGTGAGGGGATAAACATCCTCAGCTGCTGCATCTGGCCCGAGGGCTGTAGTTTGAGGACCCCTGGAGAGCTTTGAAGTCAAGAAGTCTAGAGACTTGGAGATAGCAAGATGGTTTGTTTTTTTCTTGTCCAATATTTCCCAGGACAGCTCAAATTTGGAGGTACCTTAGCATTATAAAGGTTTCATAATCCTAATGGATCCCCAAAGTATTTACTAAACTGGTTGTTTGGTGTAAGCATAATGTTCATCCTCAACCTTTTCATAGATTCTATTTTTCTTGCCCCAGGTCTTTATCCTGGCTTGAACTAGATATATGTTATGTAAAATTTTCTTCATCATGATTTTTGCTTGGAATCATTTCTTCTACTTTTTGATATCTCTTAATGATCACTTTAATGCCTTCATTTTCAAGTCCACCAATTTATATTCTACACATTTCAATTTCTTTTGATATATCCCACTGTAATACTTCTATGGTTTTCTTTCACAGTTCACTCCATTTGTTTTTGATAATCTGTTGATTAGCCAATATTCTCCTCAGAAAGGTGGATAGAATTTGAAACTTATCCTGAATATTTATCTTCTGTATTCCTAAAGGCGAAATTCAAGTATGTTTAAATTGTAAAACAAGTGTATATTGGTGATTTTTAGCCCTTATTGAGCTGCTTTGCTATGTTCTATAGAACATAGCAAATCTCTGTTTGTGAAACTATACAAAACCAATATGCAATACTGACCATGGTCTTCAGAGTGACAAGTGTATACTGACATTTATTCTGCTTTTTCCATTTCTCCTGAAGTTGTCAATCAAGAAACACTGTATTAACATTCTGGAGTCCGTTCTAAGGCTTGAGTAACTCTCAGACAGGTAACCAACTTCCAAATGATCAATCAGTTGATTAAGGAGGAGTTTGACAAAGATTTTGCCAGCAATTACTAGGAGAGAGATTCCCTATAGTTGTCATGGATAGTCTTATTTCCTTTTCCTCTATAGAGATGGATATGAAAGTAACCTCAAATGCCTGGGGAAAGTCTTGCCATATAATCCAGAAGATTTTGGTTAGTTTCTCTGTAACTAGTGGACCTTCTTCCTTGCAACCCTCTGCTGGGATGGAATCAATGCCAGATACTTTGCCACTTCAGAGGAATCTAATGGTATTCAGTATCCTTCTTTCAGCTGGAGATTTTGCTAGATAGGAACTGAATCAATGGATTCAGTATTGGTTGATGATGGTCTCTTAAGGACACTATGATAAAGTGTTACACCCATCTTTCCTGGATGACTTTATCACTGATCCATCAGCACTGAGTAGTTGAAATGAATTAAAGTTCTTTGGTCTATAAATAGTCTTCAGGGTATCAGAGAAGTGGTACTGTCAAACATTCAAATTCTATGGCAGAAAGCACCACCCTGATTGTCTGACAATATAATTCAAATGCCCAAACAAACTTATCCAAAAGATTCTTTTTTGGAAAATTTGCACAAGACAAGTGTTCACCTGGTCAGAAGTATATCTCTGATGAACATTAATATTGACTTTGAGATACAGGAAACACTGGCACAGGATATTCCAACATAGTGTGGAATCAAAGAAGGTAATTCATAAGAAAGAAGAATTGTAGAAGCAAAAAGGAAAAGTGAGCTTTGTAAATCCATAGACACTTCCATACTAAATGCTCTACTAGACCATTTGTGCCCAATCTGTGGTAATTCCTTCTGACCTTATGTTGGTGTGATCAGGCAAAGCCAGCATGTCAATTCTGACTTCAACATTGTGATGTTATTATCTTTTATTAAAAATGAAGGACAAATAACCACAAAAAGACAGGCACAAAGCTATCATCTATTTAAGTATTATCTAATAATTACAAAGCTTTCTCTTCTGAAGTTATTGTTTCTATTAACCCAGTTCTGTGTGCTATGACTATCTTGTTATTTTCTTGCTATATTTCTTTGTTCATATATATGTACAATTAATAACACAATATAGGAAAGGTAATGTATACGCCCTTAAATGAAGAATTGTGTCAAATGCTTATAATGTTAAATAAGAGTGGGCCAAAAGAGGAAAGAAGTGAGAGAACATAGTATCAAGATAGGTTTTTCAAAAAAAGAGGGTATTCAAGGACTAAGATAGAGCAAGGATGGGAGATAGGAACATTGATCTAAGTGTTTGCTTCCAGCCACAATATCAATGAATGGCTTGGTCTGATCCTGTCCTGTGGGGATCCTTATATATTTCATGCAGTCATAGATGAAAATTTTGAGCTGAATAAGGAAATCAGTGTCATTGGAAGCCCATGAAATCTAGAACAACAAAACTGGGAGAATAAGTTTGGAAAAAATACATATGAAACTATATTGTCTTTGGCTACCCTTGGGGATAAATCTGAGACACCAAATCACCTTGGGTTATAACTTTCCTCACTATTAATCTTGAATAAAAAAGTAATTTCTTATACTTCAGTTTAATACTGCCTTTTTCCTGGGAAAAACTGCAAAAGGTATGTAGATTATAAGATCTGGAATTCCTGGACGTTCCAAGCCTCCCCAAAACAAAGGGGCAGCTATTCCAAACAAAGGGGCAAATTTCAGACCAAAGAAAGGGGCTGGGAGCTCTATTATGATTATATAAGTAGTTTAATAGCTATATAGGCACTCATATTTGATTTACAAGATTATTTGGTCATGTTGCTTTCTCAAAATTGTCTACTTTGATTTCAATTCATTTCAGAGAATCAGATGTTACTGAAGATTCAAACTTATACATAAGTAACAACACTCTTGCAGATAGAGGCTTTCCACTCCTAAGGTCAATGGTTACATATATAAATTTACCTATAAGAAGATGACTCTATTCCAATTATAATAAAAGAGTTGGGAGGTTATTTAAATAATTAATTTTCAATTATTTATTTAAAACTGTATTTATCAATTGAAAAGAAGATATTCTACTGTTAAGCATATTCACATGGAACAGAAATTGTCTGAACAGTACTTTAAACAATGATAACTTATGGCTTTGAAATTCTATTCCTTTAATCCCTATTTCAATCCTTTTGGTTAAGTGACTTGTTACTTAACTAGTCACACAACTAGTAAGTGGTAAGTGTTTGAAGCCACATTTGAACTCAGATCCTCCTGACATGCCATCTAGCTGCCCTCTAGAATTCTTTTCTTTAAAACAGAAGAGGTTCCTGAGTCAAGATAGAGATCAGAACATATTTACTGGGACCAAATGGATCCCTGGTTTGGTCCCAGGGCTCAATGAGACTATCGTCTCCAAGAATCCAGCAAACAATGTGCGTTCTCAATGATCTATATATACATGGCTCAGACTCAGAGGGTAGATTGAGGCATGGGTGAAGTCCAGGTGCTGAGAGTGGGAATTGGACTCTGGCAGGGTGGGATGAGCCACTGGAGATGGGGAGACATCTTGATATTCTAAAACATAAGATCTTTTTTCATTATCAAATATTCTGATAAAGAGGGAGGGGAGGTTTTGCAGGACTGAGCTTTGAGCTGATAATTATAAACTGAAGCAGAACAATTAGAGAAATTAAGTCAGTACTGGGTCAGGATAATTAGTGAAACTGAGTTAGGACAAAACAAGAGAACTGTGGCATAACACCATAAGGTGACAAAAAAACTTTTTTTTCCCCAAAAAGTTTCCAAATCTCAGTCAGTGAAAACACTGTGCAGATTATGAATTTCTTTTTGCTTGCTTTTTATCATCACATCTTCCCTAATCTTCATTGCACTAAGTATATTTTCTTTTTCTTTCTCTTATTTGAGGCTACTTCAGTAAGCCAAAAACATAAAGGAGAGAAAGAGACTTTGTATTACCTTCTCTTCATCTATTATCCACTATTTTCCTCCTTTTCCTTAAAAACCAAGGTTTTGGGATTCCATTCCTCCCTCATAATCACACATCTTATTGTACTCCTATCCACATGCTTAACTCCCTTCAGCTAGCCTGTAAGCCAACTTCTCCATATATTTCCCTTTCTTTTCTTCTTTATCTGCCAAGCTACTAGTGCTGGGGCTTTTTTCAAATCCTACTCTAACTTCATCCCCTCCATTATCTTTTGGATTTCACTCTGTATGTCCAAACATCTGGTGATGACTTTCCTTAAGGCTGTAAGCAAGAACCATCCCACTTCAGTCATCACTTCTTTTCCCTTCTTGCTCAACATAATGGAGCATTGGAGAAGTCCTCATATTTATGTGGTGCTCCACATGTGTCCAACACATTGGCAACACAAGTCTACATGGAATATCTTAGACCATTACAGGATTTTAATGAGCCTCACTACTGCTTCCTTTGACATTTCTCCAGTATCCTGCCAACTATGCCAATTATAGGGTCTAGAATTCCTGCACAGGGAAGTTCTGAGCTTTCTCCAAACCATGGTGCAAATTTGATATCAAAGAAGTATTCATATGATTATTAAGCTATTTATATAATCATCAAGGAATGTTTGGTCTTTTTCTTTGGTACAAATTAGCCCCTTTAGGGGGGCCTGGAACTTCTCTGTGTAGAATATATGGGTCATTATTCTAATAAGTATTTGATTTTATTCCTTTCTTTTATCTTCCTTGGTTGTTAGTAACAAAAGTATATATAGTCACAATCTACTCAACAATCCTCATTACATAATGAAGATATTCAAGCCAAGTCATATTCTACCCATCCCAGTAAAATTATCATCCATACTCCAGTTTCCATTCCCCTACTACCCAAATTTTTATTCTCCTCTGTCTTAGTCATCCTACACCAAAATCCCAACCAAATCCTTCTCATCTTTTCAAGCAACAAACTTGTCTTGCCTTCATTTTAAATCTTTTACTTTCCTACTCTTTTGTCTTCTGGCAATCATCAAGACCTGCCTTCCCCCTAATGACACAAGCTCCTTAGCTACCTTTTTGAGTACTGACTATAGTTTTACTCATTCTATTTTTTCACTTATTAAAGCAGAATTGGAATGCTTTCTCCTCACTGTCCCCCATTGTTACTTCCATATATCCCTACTTCCATCATTTAGTGATTTGGCCTCCTTGGTGGTTTATGTATTTCAAATCTTCCATTAAATAAAAATCTTGGTGGCTGTTGTCTAAAGGTCTCCAGGCCACTCCTCTTCCTCAATGAGTTCAGAACCTGACTCAGAATCTTCTCTTTTCCAACTCCTATCTTCATAGGAGGGGATTTAAATGTATATATTGATTATCTCTAAAATAGCCTAACATTCAGTTCTCCAATTTACTCATTTACCAAGACCTACTCTTTGATCCCACCTCATCCATATGCAAAGATGCTTATATCCTTGATCCTGTTGTCACCTATTAATGGTCTTTTTACTTCCTCAAGATTGTAGAAATCATCTTATTTGATCTTATTGGGGCTTTCTACCTCTCCCTCTGTCTTCCTTTCCAAACCCTACTTCTTGTCTACAGCATGACCTCCAAACATAGCTCAGTTCTTATACAAGCCATCACTGCAGCACTAGCAATACTTTTCTCTTTTTTCTCATATTGATTCTTTGATGAATAATTCAATTCTAAAATTTCCCTTTCTCTTGAGTTTTTGTCCCCTTTATCATGTCATGTATTGAGCCCTGCTAAACCTCAACTTTGGATCACTTCTACCTTTGTTCCCTTTGCTTTTGCATACATCCTGTTAAACAAATTTGGAGACAATCACACTATTGTTCTGATTAGGCCCAATACATCTGTTCTATAAGCTTAAAGGGGATCTTACTATTTCTAGGCAATCTTTCTATAACTATGTTATCAGTTTCCTATCCCACTCTCTTTATTGACTCTTCTGAAAATTTTCATCCTTCCTAAAACCTCCTATAACTCTCCCACCCCAAATCATTTAATATGAGCTCCCTCTTCTGCCTTCTTCCTTATCTTTAATCTCTCAGATGCCTTCTGGTACTATTTCTTCCTTAATCCCTGATTCATATGATAAAGTGGCTTTATTTTTTACTAGCGGAATGAAGGCTAATACCTCTCGCTATTCAAATGATACATTTCCATCCTGTCTCCAACTCAATCACTCTCACTGTACAAATTGTTTTAATATTTCCATATCTACTAATTAATTCTTTAGTACCTACAACCATCCCCATCTCCTTCCTACTATCATCCTATATCTCTTCTGCCCTTTGGGACAAAATTCCTTGAGAAGACTACATAAAGAAATGCCTTTTCTTCGTCTCTTCTCACTTTCCTTCTTTCTTTTTCTTTCCTTTCTTGTGATCTTTCTCTGGACCTCGTCCTTCCACCAAAAGTACTCTCTTCAAAGTTACCAGTGATTTACTTATCACTAAATCCAATGACTTTCTCAATCTTCTTTCTTCTTGGTCTCTTGTAAGCCTTTGATATTTGATCACTTTCTTATTGAACCTTCCTTCTTTCTAGGCTTTTGGCATACAACTTTTTTCTGTACCAATCAAATCACTTCTTCTCAGTCTTCTTTCTTGAATCCTCTTCCTGGTCAAGTCCACTATGTGTCCCACAAGGCTCTTTTCTGGTCACTCTTCTTTTCTCCTTCTATACTACTTCGTTTGATTATCTCATCAACTTCCATGGATTTAATTAACATTTCTATGCCATTAGTTGTCTGGCAAATTTGGTGTTGCAGTAAGTGCTAAGCCTGAAATAAGAATGACCTTTCAGAGTTCAAATCTGGTCTCAGACACTTACTAGCTATGTAGAAGCTACTAAGTAGCTGAACAAGTCACTAGCTTGGTTTGCTCAGTTCCTTATCTGCAGACAAAAAAGAAAAAAAAAAAAGATGAATTGGAGAAGGAAATTGCAAACTTTACTGGTATCTTTGCCAAGAAACCCCAAATAAGGTGATGAAGAGTTAGACAAGACTGAAATAATTAAATAAGGCTGATGGTCCTTAAATGTACAATTTTAGCTTTCACTAATCTACTTATATCCAGTTTTAGATTTCTAGCCATCTTTTAGACATAACAAATTGGATATGCACTAGATATGTTAAATTCAACATTCTGAAACTCATTTCCCTAAACTTCATCCACATCCTTAGTTTTCTATTACTATCAAGTGCACTACAATGCTCCTAACCCTCCAGGATCACAAGCTATGTATCATCCTTGACTCCTCACAATCTCTCACTCCCCTGTATTAAATCTATTGTCAAATCCTCCTACATCTTTGCAAAATCTCTCAAATAGTTCCTGTTCTTTTCTCTAATACTCCCATCAACTTGGTATAGACCCTTATTATCACATGTTTAGACTATTGCGATAGCTTGCTATTTAATCTGCAACAATTCTGACCACACCAATCTACCCTCTATTATTCCATTAGAATAACTTTTTAAACTTAGTCAATTCTAATTATGTGACCACACCCCCCCAATTCAATAACTTCCCATGGCTCCCTATCACTTCTTGGATCAAAACAAAATCATCTGATTAGTATTAAAACCCATTCAATAATGAAAAAAAAAATCAAATGAAGGTGGCTTAGCTGTACCAGATCTAAAATTATATTATAGAGCAGCAGTTACCAAAACTATTTGGTATTGGCTAAGGAATAGATTAGTTGATCAGTGGAATAGATTAGGTTCAAGGGATAAAACAGTCAACAAATATAGCAACCTAGTCTTTGAAAAACCCAAAGATCTCAGCTTTTGGGATAAGAACTTACTGTTTGATAAAAATTGCTGGGAAAATTGGAAACTAATATGGCAGAAACTAGGCATTGATCCATACTTAACACCATACACCAAGATAAGGTCAAAATGGGTTCATGACCTAGGCATAAAGAATGAAATTATTAATAAATTAGAGGAACACAGGATAGTTTACCTCTCAGACCTGTGGAAGGGGAAGGTCTTTATGACCAAAGCAGAACTAGAGATCATTCCTGATCACAAAATAGAAAATTCCGATTATACCAAACTGAAAAGTTTTTGTACAAACAAAACTAATGCAGACAAGATTAGAAGGGAAGCAATAAACTGGGAAAATATTTTTACAGTCAAAGGTTCTGATAAAGGCCTCATTTCCAAAATATATAGAGAATTAACTCTAATTTATAAAAAATCAAGCCATTCTCCAATTGAAAAATGGTCAAAGGATATGAACAGACAATTCTCAGATGAAGAAATTGAAACTATTTCTAGTCATATGAAAAGATGCTCCAAGTCATTATTAATCAGAGAAATGCAAATTAAGACAACTCTAAGATACCACTACACACCTGTCAGATTGGCTAAGATGACAGGAAAAAATAATGATGATTGTTGGAGGGGATGCGGGAAAACTGGGACATTGATGCATTGTTGGTGGAGTTGTGAACGAATCCAACCATTTTGGAGAGTAGTTTGGAACTATGCTCAAAAAGTTATCAAACTGTGCATACCCTTTGATCCAGCAGTGTTACTACTGGGATTATATCCCAAAGAGATTATAAAGAAGGGAAAGGGACCTGTATGTGCACGAATGTTTGTGGCAGCCCTTTTTGTAGTGGCTAGAAACTGGAAACTGAATGGATGTCCATCAGTTGGAGAATGGCTGAATAAATTGTGGTATATGAATATTATGGAATATTACTGTTCTGTAAGAAATGTCCAACAGGATGATTTCAGAAAGGCCTGGAGAGACTTACACGAACTGATGCTGAGTGAAATGAGCAGGACCAGGAGATCATTATATACTTCAACAACAATACTATATGATGACCAGTTCTGATGGATCAGGCCATCCTCAGCAACGAGATCAACCAAATCATTTCTAATGGAGCAGTAATGAACTGAACTAGCTATGCCCAGAAAAAGAACTCTGGGAGATGACTAAAAACCATTACATTGAATTCCCAATCCCTATATTTATGCACACCTGCATTTTTGATTTCCTTCACAAGCTAATTGTACAATATTTCAGAGTCTGATTCTTTTTGTGCAGCAAAATAACATTTTGGTCATGTATACTTATTGTGTATCTAATTTATATTTTTATATATTTAACATCTACTGGTCATCCTGCCTTCTAGGGGAGGGGGTGGGGGGGGTAAGAGGTGAAAAATTGGAACAAGAGGTTTGGCAATTGTTAATGCTGTAAAGTTACCCATGTATATATCCTGTAAATAAAAGGCTATTAAAAAAAAAAACCCATTCAGAACCAAATCCTCTTATCCCCTTTCACATAAACACACACATACACACACACCATTTTGTTTTTCTTACATTTTACTCTTGGTGAGATACTCTTTGATTCAAGGACACTGGCTTTCCTTTTCTACAAATACAGCACTCCATCTCTCAGTTCTGAATGTTTTTTCTGGTTATTCCCCCCCATCCCATGGCTAGAATCCCTTCTCTCCTTATTTTTGTCTCCTTGTTTCTATTAAGTTCTTTGATTGACTCAAAAGATATGGGCCATATTCACATGGTTCTTATTGTATCAAACAAGATGTGTTCTCATTTAACAAAAGTAGTTACTTTAAAGTGGGTGAAATAATCAATGGAATTCCACTCCAATCCTTTTTTTGGAGTAGTGCTTCAATAGTCACTTTCCTACATATCAACATTATTATTTTTTAATATTTATTTTAAACAAAAGTACAAAAGAAAAAAAATGAAAAAATACACTGTCATGTGCACAGCAGAACATGGGAAGATTCAAAATATAAAACAATAAATTTATATTTCCAAAAAGTCTATACAATAAATATTACACATTTTATTCAGAACCATCCATCTTTTTCTTTCTTCTTTGTGGGTTTTCTTAAGTTCTCTGCTATGCACTTTTTACTTTATTTTTCCCCCTTTCCTTCCTCTCTCCCAAGAATGTGTCAATTAAGCACAGATACATAAACACACAAATACACACACACACACACCTATGCATAGACTATCATCATACATATATAAAAACATATATTCCTATTCATATATATCAGACTGTACTATGTTTATTTCTACTTGTTCTCTGTTTCTCTGAAAATGAATAACATCATCCTTAAAATGTACAAGTGGTTCCATTTTCTTTTATAAATCTATCAGCTTGTGATTTCTTATATCACAGGCAATGTTGCAATTTTATATACTATCTAGTTATTTTTAGCCTAAAACAATACTAGTTAATATGGCTAAAATATAGTATTATTTCCCTATTCTTCTCTTTTGATTAAATCTACTTCAACTTTAGGTTTATCCAAGATCATGATTACTGAATGTGAAGATTTTGACAACAGATTCCTCCATGCTTCTTGCATGTGGTTGTTGGGTTTCCATGAGCATTTTTTGTACTTTTGATATTTTTATGCACTGATCATCTTTGTGTGAAGAGCATAGTTTTCTCCTTTTAGTCATGGATGCCTATCATCTGTGAAAGACCATCATGGTTATTCATCACTGACATTTATATACCTTTTCTCTCCCTGCCCCTTTTATATAATAATGTGCTTTCATGGTAGTGAGGAACTTAAAAGGTATTCTCTACAATAATAGACAACTAAGACATTAGTGAACAAAAGGGAACAGCAGTTTCTCCTTATAAAACTAGTTACAATTTTCAAAAATTGCAAGTCTTGCATTTTCTATTGGAATTTTGATTTTACTAGATTCTATGAGAAGCATGTCATTAAGGACTTTTCAGTGTTGCTTCCCTCCAAAGAAAAGATTAATGTCAAAACTAATGAGTGACAAAATAAAATTCTTATTTAATGTGAAATTTCAGTTAAGTGATTTAATGATATTCAATTGCTCTAACATTTCTTCTTAAAATCTCTCAGAAGAGTCATTACATCAAAAAATAAAGGGATTTTTTGGCAAAGGATCAAAGAAAATATAGTCATTTGGTAATTTATTAAAACATGTATAGCTCCATTATCAATTAATTCCCTAGAGGCCCAGTAGATCTCTAAAACTTAGAATTTCAAATGAGTTGCAGATCTCCATCAGTACAGGATTCCAGCTTTGGAAATTCTCTACACTGATAAAAATTATGTATCCAAATAAAAACAAATATGATAACTGAGGCATAGCATAAACAAGATTACAGGGCTTTAAATAGCCAAGATTAACTTATTTTCAGGGACTTTTATCTTCTATAGATTTAACTTTGCACAAATATATAACTTGAATTCAATTTCATTTACATAAAACTGTTTAGTGGTAGAGATTAAATATAATAATAGCAACAACTAGCAATAAATAGCAATTGTACAGTACCTACTACATGTCAAACACTTTGTTAAGCATTTCCAAAATTTTATTACATTTGATGCTCATAGCAACATCAAAGGTACTATTATCTCCATTTTACTGCAAAGGAAACTAAGCAAACAGATGCTAAGTTGACTTGTCCAAAGTCACAGAGCTACTAAGTATTTGAGACTGGATTTAAAATCAAAGTTTTTTGATTCCAAGACCAGTATTCCAGGTAGGTGGTAATAATAATATCAATTACATCCCAGGGTTCTTGTGTAGATTGAAGATTGAATGAGATATTAATATTACAGCACTTAGCATAGTTTCTGGATAATAGTAAATATTTTATAATAATTATTGTTATTATCACCAATTATCCATTTGCTACATAGATGTTTAATTATTAAATACTCCATGCCTTTATGAGTAGTGGAGTAGATAAGAACTTGGGGTAAAAAAAAAATAGTATTATTCTGGTTTCTGATTAGAAAACTCATAGAGAAGAATTTTGGAAAGAAGTTACCACAAAGGAAAATCTATTGTTAAATCACATGCATATCTCTAGCTTACCATATTAGATCAGAAGCAGATGATGGTAATGATGGGAAATATTGCTGTTTTGAAAGATTTGTACTCCTGATCCTTTGCTACTTACAATATCATCTGAAGGAAGGTGATGTTAACATGGTTTAACTGGCTTGGAACACGTTGCCTCTAGTCTTTCCCTTAAGATATTATACCAAGCAGACTTGATTTTCTTTTTGTCGCCTGTAGAATGGAGATGATTTGAAATCACACTGATTGCTAATAAAAATGAGTACGAGCTCTTCATCATTTAGATCAAACAAGTTGATCAGCCATCAAGGTAGAGAAGTAGGGTAATTTTTTTGTACAACTTGCAAACTAGATGGGCAATTTTTTAAAAGTATATTTTATTTGGAGGAAATTAATGCTCATGTAACCAATATAGAGAATAAAAAAGAGACATAATAATTTGCCTAAAATCATATATATATATACTCAGTAACACACTTGAGATATAAATGCACTTCTTTTTTACTTTTTGCAAGATGATTCAATTCTGCCACTTGTTATCTATGTAACCTCTAGTAAGTCACTTCATTGTTCTTGGTCTCAGTTTCCTTGTTTACAACATGGGAATTTTACAGTTAATGACTTCTAATGTCCTTTCTGTCTCTAGGTATATAAACTTAGGACAATTTAATAAGTCTTAGCTATCTAGCAGTCAATTAATTAATTAGCTCCTCAGTCTTTCTGCAGTACATTGATAATTATTATTTGGGATAATGACAATGAATACTTGTAATGCTATCAATTTGTTTTCTGAATTATGAAAAAAAAGGATAAAAGTATCATCCTTTATGGTCTTAAAGCTTTCATGTAAAACTCTCTTTACCAAGATTACAGACTATATCTCTGAATCTTAGTAGTTTGAGGACAATAGCAATAAAATATCTTGTTCTTATTAAAACAATTATTAAATTGGAAAGGTAGGATTTGAATTCAGGTTTTCTGTACTCCATGACTAGCATGCTCTATACTTCTTCTCCATTGTATGCTTATCCCTCAAAAATTGGCATCCCATTTTTCATGAAACTCGTGTCCAGAGACCAGATTCCTTAAACTTGAAAGAAAATGCTTATTGGGTGGGGGAAGAAAAAGAAACTTTTTTTCTTCTTACTGACCCTCTAGTTGAGGGTCTAAACTAGAACCAGTTAAGGGTATGACTTTTCTAATTCAAAAGAATCTAATCCCAAATCAGAATAAGGTATTCATACTTCAAAAGATAATATAATATTAAGTATCTTTATCTTTGTTAAATATGAATAACTATATTTCCTATTCCTTGACTTTTCTGGCTACATCAACTTGTGGTGATGAAATATCTCTCTCATTTTATTACATATAAATTGCTACGTACATCATTAATATAGTCTTGTAATGTAACATTTCAAATGCAGTTTAATGATTAATTCAACAAATGCCACATATCAATAATAACCATGAAAAATGTGAAATAAGACTTTAAGGTAGCATGCTGAAACTTGCTTTTTATCTGAAGGTATGCATAGATATGAATGGCATACCAACAGGCTGGTGATTTGGCCTCTGAGTGTGCTTCTGTTTATTATGTGATAGAGTATGTGTACATATGTTTTTATTTTGTTGTCTAGACTTTACAAAAAAAATTGAAATCCAGACCTTTATTGAAAGTAAACATAAAAGACAGGATTTGAACCCTGCTCTTTTGACTACAGAGAGACTGAATTTTTTACTATTCCCAAAGCACAGATCTGTTATTTGTTTTTTCTTTCTCAAAAAGCAGTCTTTGACAGATCATGATTTCATGAAACTCCTAGCCGTGTTCACTTTGTTCCTGTCTCTCCTTCTCCGTCTCTTGATTTCTCACTCTCTACCTATTTTGTTCTACCTCCTACTTTTTCAGATCTCGTTAATGGATTATTTTCCTCTAAAAAACAAAACAAAACAAAACAAAAACTCCCTGCAGATATCTGTTTTAGCATGTAATTGTATCCCCAGTGTTTAAACAGTTTCCCATAATGTATGAACCATTGTAAGTATTTAGTAATTGTGTGATGTAAGGGTATCAAGCAGTAAGCATAGAGTTAGAAATATCTGATTTTGAGTTTTACCTTTCCCAACAAATTTATTCTTTATCTTTATCGTTTATAATAAGTTTGGCCCTTGTAGCTATTTAGTAAGTGTTTATTAGTTGGTTGGTATGTTACAGTTAAATACCATCGCTAAAAACATAATTTAAAATAAATGGGCTTTGATGGTAGGCAACATCTTGAAATTGCTTTTATTTTTTGCAAATATGATATGGTCAAATCATCTTTGCCTATTGAATTCTAGGTCCAGTTAAATTTTCATTTGTAATTCCAGTACAAAAATAATGTATACATCTGCATATCTCAATGAACTGCCCAATACAATATATGTTATAATCAGAGAATTAAATATTCTATATCTATGTTTTTCCCCTGAATTTATTATGATGGGTATCTTTTTTGAGTAGTTGTGGCTCTTATGTCTGTCATTGAGAAGGCACAAAGTGTTTTAAGCCTTGATGCAAATGACACATTGTTACCTGCAAACAAAAACATTTTTATAGTCCAGTAACTACAGCATATAAAATATTAATATTATGGTTGTTCATTTCTTGATATTTCATATGACAAAAATGACATCCAACTACTATTATGTTTATTTGTGTTTTTAATACAAAAAGAAAAAAACTAAAATAAATTATCTTCTAAAATAAGTCAAATAAACTGACACAAGCATGTAAGAGTAAAATTCAATCAAAATAAATATGGATCAGACAATATGAGTCAATAGCTCTTGAAAGAATTATAACCATCAAAAAATGTATGATTATTTTCTAGATCACTCAAAATTTTCTCTTGTGTCCAAATGTTTGTCAAGTTTGCGGGAAGATTGGAATAACCATATTGAAGGGGCTATAGAATGATAGGCATAATAATATACTATTAGGGGAACTGGTATCGTCCATTCTGGGAAGCAATTTGGAATTTTGTGAAGAATGTGAGTAAAAATCTATATATTTTGAATCAGAGATTCTACTACTAGGATATGTCTTAAAAATTTCAAAGACTTGGGATTGCAGGGAGGAAGATTCAAGATGACAGAGAAAAGGCAATGATTTCTTTGAAGTCTTCTTCCGACCCTTCAAAACACCTTGAAATAATTCCATAAAACAATTTCTAAAGCAGTAGAATTCACAAAAAAAGGGAGTGAAATAATTTTTCACCCAAAGACAACTTAGAAAGTCAATAGAAAAGGTTTGTTGTACCATGTGAGAATGGAACAGAATTCAGTGCAGGCTGTGACAGCACAGAATCAGTCCCAGCAAACCAGGAACAGGGCTTGTGAGTTAGTTACTGGTTCAGCAGTGGCAGCAGTTGGACCTGGAACTCTCAGGCCATAGACAGTAAGGGGGTAAAAAAACTGATCAGGAGATTACAAGGGTTTCTTTGCTAGCACTGTAGGGCAGGGCACTATTGCTTTGCCTATATATGGATTTGGGTAGCAGTGCTGGCTGACAGTCCCAGGGTGAGAAGGAACACAAGAACACCAGAGCTTGTAGCCCTAGTGGAGTGGTAAGTCTCTTTACAATTCCAGGGCAGAAAAGAGTGTTTGTCATCATTTACAGATCAGAGACAGGCCTGAAGAGTAATAAACACACCTCTACTTAGATCATACTACTCTGGAAGAACTGAAAACTTATTGGTATTAAAAAGCATATGAAAATAGTTGTACAAACCCCCTGATGATTGGAAGAATGTGTCCTCCATCCTAGGAGAGACCTACTTTAGACTTTAAAAATTTAGGAATAGGCAAGGAAAATGAGCAAGATAAAAAAAAAAAAAGAATTCTGAAGATTGAAAGATATTATGGTGACAAGAAAGAAAGATCAAAACACACTCAAAAGAAGATTACAGAGTCAAAGCTCCTACATCCAAAGCACCCCACCAAAAAAAAAAAAAAAACCCCACAAATTATTGGTCAATGCCTAGTTTCTGCCATACCATTTTACAATTTTCCTAGCAATTTTTATCAAATAATGAGTTTTTATCACAGAAGCTGAGATCAAAGACTAGATTACTATAGTCATTGACAATTGTCTCTTGTGAACTAAACTTATTCCACTGATTGTCCCAAGCTTCCTCTACAGACAACAATAGCTTCATGCTGCCCTGGGGCCAGTCCTGCTGGCTTCCTTCCCCACACTGAGTGGGCATGGCCAAATCCTGCTTGTTATGCTAGGCTTCACATGATCACTTTTTGCCTTTTATAGTTTTACTGCGGGTCTCACAGTAAATACGCTGATCCACTTGCTTCTGAATCAGAATAGGGCAGAAATGCTGCTGTATTTTGGCTAATAGCTTCCTACTAGATTCCCCCAGTGTGTGGAATTCTCTCAATCCTGGCTTTCCTTGAACTGGATTGAATCCCTTGAATCCTCCCTCCTGATTGAGACCGACCTTTCCTGTAGTTCTTCCAAAATATGTTCTGCTGGAAATTTGTTACACTCCAAATATTAGTGAGTTCTGTCACTCTGAAACTTGTTCAGAGGCTCAATCTGGTATTGATCTAAGGGAAGCCAGAAAAAAAAAACAAAGATTTATCTACTCTGTGCTATATATATATATATGTGTGTGTGTGTGTGTGTGTATATATATATATATATATATATATATATAAAGATGAAAAAAACAAAAAACAAAAAATGACCTATACATCTTCTTTAAAGAAATTATCAATGACAACTGCCGTGATATTCTAGAACCAGAGGGCAAAACAGAAATTGAAAGAATCCGCCAGTCACTTCCTATGAGAGATCCCCAAATGAAAAATCCAGCAATGTTATAGCTAAATTTCAGAGCTCTCATAACAAAGACAAATTATTACAAGCAGTATGAAAGAAACAATTAAGTATCAAGGAGCCAGAATCAGGATAACACAAGATAGAGTATCTTCCATATTAAAGTATTAGAGGATTTAGAATTCAAAGTTCCAGAAGAAAAAATGAATCTAGGATGATAATGAAAAATTACTTACCCAGCTAAACAGTATAATCCTTCAGGGGAAAAAAATGGATATTTAATTAAAGAGAGGGCTTTCAATCATTCTTGATGAAAAGATCATATCTGAGAAAAAATTGACTTCCAAATATAGACTCAAGAGAATCATCAAAAGGTAAACAGAAAAGGGAAATCATAAGAGAATTAAAAATGTTAAACTGTTTACAATCCTACATGGGAAGATACTACTTGTAAGCCATAAGAACTTTCTCATTATTAGAAAAGTATATAGAGGGCATAGGTGTTAAGTGAATGTGAAGAGAAAAAAAAAAAAAAAAAAAAAAAAAAAACAAATTAATAGTTGACAGAGAAATGTACTGTAAGAAAGGGAAAAGCAGAATGCAGGTAAATAATCTCACAAACAGAGTGAAAAAAAGAGCACTTATTGTGGAGAAGAAGAGGGGTGACTTAAGGGGGCATAAGTGAATCTTACCACCAGAATTGGCTCAAAGAAAGAATGGAATACACACTTAATTTGTATTTTATCCTTTGGAGAACTAGGAGGGAAAAAAAGATGAGAGGAAGATGTATATATAATAGAATGAAGGGCAGACAGGGGAAGGAGGTAGAAGTAAAACACTTTTGAGGAGGGATAGGTTGCATTGATATAGAGAATAGAATAAAGGGGGTGAGGATAGGATGGAAGAACATACAATTAACCTTAGCAACTGTGAAACCAAATTAAAACAAATTTCTTTTGTAAAGGCCTCATTTCTCAAATATAAAGGACTAAGTCAAAGAATTGGAACAGTTTTCAGATGAAATAATCAAATCTATATATAGCTATATGAAAAAAAAATGTCCTAGCTTACTATTGAATAGAGAAATGCAAATTAAAACAATTCTGAAGTGCTATTATACCTATTAGAATGGCTAATAATAATGAAGCACAATAAATGTTGGAAGGGATGTGGGAAAAATTGAAACACTAAGGTTGATAGAGTTATGAAGTGATTCAACCATTTTATACAGGATTTTGGAACTATACCTAAAAGACTAATAAAGATGATTACTCTTTGACTTAGAAATACTACTAATATATCTGTAAACCTAAATGGGTTATAAAAAAGATGGAAATTGAGGGAATGTCCATGAATAGGAGAATGGATAAACAACTTGTGGTATGTGATTATGATGGAATATTTTTGTATGATAAAAAATAATGATGAGCAAGATAATCTCAGAAAAAACCTGAAAGACTTTCATGACCTGATGCAAAGTGTAATGTACTATGTTCAAAGTAAAATTCATCAGTTATGAATAACTTAGTTATTCTCAGCAATTCAATGATCCAAGACAACTCTGAAGGACTTAAGATGAAAATTACTTTCCAACCAAAGAGCAAAAACTGATGGTGCCTGAAAACAGAATGAAGTATACTTATTATACTTTATTTTTCTTGAGTTATTTTTTGGGGGTGGGTGGGTCTTGAGGGAGATCTATATTTTCTTTCACAACATGACTAATATAAAATATTTTGAATGATTAGAAATGCTTAATCTATATCAAATTGTCTGCCTTCTCAAAAGTGGGGTCTGTAGGAGGGAGAAAGGAAGAAATTTGGAACTCAGTTTAAAAAATGAATGTCATTTTTCATATGTTACTTGGAAAAGTAAAATACTATTTTAAAAAAGGTACAAAAATAATATTAGAGACAGAAAGATTCCCATGTGCAATAAAATATCCATAGCATCAATTTTGGAAAAACGAATTGAAAATGGAACAAATGCTCATTGTGTGAGCATATTCTAGTGTATAAAAGTAATGAAGTATTACCATAGAGAAAATGAGTGGACCTATTTCATTGACATAGGGAACTTCTAGATGAGTAATTCATGATTTTATAGAGTTAACTAGCACACTGAGTGGTTACATGAGTTGTGCAAGGCACAATCAGTGTATGTTAGAGATAGGACTTGAATTAAGGTCTTCCTAAATGTGCAAACAATTCTCTAGACACTATGAGAAATTGCTTCTTGTTGTACTATAAGAAAATAAAGAAATTAGAGAAACACTGAGACACATGTAAATTAATATAAAATGAAGTAAGGACAATCATAATGACTATAATTATACAAAGGAAAGGACAACATAAAATGAAATGGAATGCTCAGTTTCCTCATCTGTAAACTTCACATGATAATCATAACTCTTCAGAATTGCTGTAAGAATAAAATAAGATAATTTTTTAATAGCCTTTTATTTACAGGTTATATGTATGGGTAACTTTACAGCATTGACAATTGCCAAATCTCTTGTTCCAATTTTTCCCCTCCTTCCCCTCTCCCCCAGATGGCAGGATGACTAGTAGATGTTAAATATATTAAAATATAAATTAGATACACAATAAGTATACATGACCAAACCATTATTTTGCTGTACAAAAAGAATCGGACTCTGAAATATCGTACAATTAGCCTGTGAAGGAAATCAAAAATGCAGGTGGGCAAAAATATAGGAATTGGGAATTCAATGTAATGGTTTTTAGTCTTCTCCCAGGCTTCTTTTGCTGGGCATAGCTGGTTCAATTCATTACTGCTCCATTGGAACTGATTTGGTTCATCTCATTGCTGAGGATGGCCACGTCCATCAGAACTGGTCATCACATAGTATTGTTGTTGAAGTATATAATAATCTCTTGGCCCTGCTCATTTCACTCAGCATCAGTTTGTGTAAGTCTCTCCAGGCCTTTCTGAAATCATCCTGTTGGTCATTTCTTACAGAACAATAATACTCCATAATATTCATATATCACAATTTATTCAGCCATTCTCCAATTGATGGGCATCCACTCAGTTTCCAGTTTCCGGCCACTACAAAGAAAGCTGCCCAAAACATTCATGCACATACAGGTCTCTTTCCCTTCTTTATGATCTCTTTGGGATATAATCCCAGCAGTAACACTGCTGGATCAAAGTGTATGCACAGTTTGATAACTTTTTGAGCATAGTTCCAAATTGCTCTCCAGAATGGCTGGATGTGTTCACAATTCCACCAACAATGTATTAGTTTCCCTGTTTTCCCACATCCCTTCCAACATTCTGCATTATCTTTCCCTGTCATTCTAGCCAGTCTGACAGGTGTGTAGTGGTATCTCAGAGTTGTCTTAATTTGCATTTCTCTGATTAATAATGACTTGGAGTATCTTTTCATATGGCTAGAAATAGTTTCAGTTTCTTCATCTGAGAATTATCTGTTCATATCCTTTGACCATTTATCAATTGGAGAATGGCTTGATTTCTTATAAATTAGAGTCAATTCTCTATATATTTTGGAAATGAGGTCTTTATCAGAACCTTTGACTGTAAAAATATTTTCCCAGTTTATTGCTTCCCTTCTAATCTTGTCTGCATTAGTTTTGTTTGTACAAAAACTTTTCAGTTTGGTATAGTCATGAGATAATATTTTTAAAATGCTTTGTAAACTTTAAAGTGCTCTGTAAATGCTATTCTTATTCTTAATTATTATCATTATTATTTACAATGGATAACTCTCTGGATAGTGAAGGAAAAAGAGATATAATGGCAAATTAAGATGATACCGAAAATGATTTGAATACGAATGTAAAATAAAACAAAAATTAACTATGGCAAGGAGAACCAGAAAAGGTAAATGTTCAGGAAATGTGCTGCAAGTGCTGGTACACTGTTTGACTAATTTGGTTCCTAACCATAAATTCTTAGTTAGTTTTTTAATGTTGTTTTACTTGATCAGAATTGTTCTAGGTTTCTTATATTTCCTTCTTTCAGATTTGAGAAATATTGATTAGAGCCTGTAGAGGTGAGAACTGATTGTAAAATAGCAGGGGGAAAGAAGATGTAAGAGAGATTAAGGGAAAACAGAACACTTTTTAAAATTGAAAATTTTGAGGAGGGGAATTTTCTATGAAATATACTGACAAATATTCCACGGAAAATTATTTTCTCTGTTCCTCTTGTGTACTTGTGCTTTTATGAATGAATAATGAAGACATGAAAAATTCTGATCTGTGATCTACATTTTGATTTCGAGAGCAGATTGTTGATTTCAAAAAGAACATACTCTATATGTTTTAGTATAGCCTGATTGTCTAAGGCAACATCTAAATGTGATTTATTTACTACTCTTGAGCAAAATGTTATTTTTACAGCTCAGGATAATGCACTTAATTTATATAGCAACATGTCATTTTTCCTGTAAGCCACCTTCATGAATATTCTATTTGTCATAGTAATTTAAAGCCTAGTATTTAAATGAATAACTTAACTTTCTTTAAAGCCTTCTATTTCTCCCTTTTGAATCTGATCTCTTGTTCATAATGTAAGATCACTTTCTGCTGTCCTTTGCACAATAATCAAGAAGCACAATATTTGCACTAATACTGGTAACATAACTTTATCCAGTTCTTATTCCATTAATCCTTATACCATCTGCACAAAATAGGAACAGCTTGAATCTTTTCTGTTTTTCACAAGTGTGACAATAGATATAGATAGATCAAATGATTTTCCCCATGGTCTCATGAAATTTGAATCAGTAAACTGAATACAAGTACTTTGATTGCTATCCCATTGTTTTTTTTTCCATGACAAGAATGTGCCATTTTCTAAAGCTTGAGAAAAAGAAGTTCATACCCATTAGTTTTTTCTATTCTATATTCTCTGCATTACATCCACTCTGACTACTCTGCTACTTTGATAATTTGGTTTGTGTCTCCAAAAGACAGTTGTTATATTGGGTTCTAGTGTTAGACCTTTTGGACTTTTAACAAACACAACTTCCTAAAAAGTGCTATTTTTTCCTGTTAACAATCAACCAGTAGAGTTAATTAGCTATTAGCAAAAGCGTTTACTTAAATCACATAATAAGAATTATAATTATAATGCATTTTTCTCATACACCCTGGGCTGCACTCTCCTAGAAATACTATGTCCATCAAGAGAATGAGAATAATCTTATAGTGCAATGGTAATAAGTCACATTATATGGGGAAAACATTTTGTTAAAGCAATCTATGATTCTAGATTTATAGTCTTTCTCTTCACAGGAAACATCATATTTGCTATGTGGGAACTCTTATTGCCCCACAAATTATATTCTTTTGTGTGTGTGTGCATGTGTGTGTGTGTGTGTGTGTGTGTGTGCGCGTGTGTGAAAATTGAGCCATTCTGCATAATGGCTCAATTTCTGTATAATTATACAGAATCCTTAGTAGTGATTCGTATTGATACAAGAAAAATGAATTTCATTTATTTCTATGTACCTAATAAAATTTGACCTGTGCAAAATGATCAAAAAAGAAAAATGGCAGTTTTTAGAAAAGCTGAGAGAAAACAGATATTCTAATATGGGATATATATATATATATATATATATATATATATTCAGAGCTGCTGAAATTTTCATTTCTATACTATTAAATGATTTGGAGCATTTTTAGATGCTTATAATTGAATTTCTTTCTTTGAAAACTAATTTCTCATAACTTTTGACTGTATATTTATTGGAAAATGATACTTTTAATCTTAAAGCCGGCTGTATCAGAAATTAACCAGCACAGGTCAAATTTTATTATGTATATAGAAATAAATGAAATTCGTTTTCTTGTATCAATATGAATCACTACTAAGGATTCTGTATAATTATACAGAAATTGAGCCATTTTACAGAATGGCTCAATTTTCACACACACACAAAAAAAGAGTATGATTTGTGAGGCAATAAGATGATCCTGAGACTGATTTTTATTTTGTCAAAAGGCTGTAATTGCTCCAAAATGTTTTTTTATTTTAATGTTTTTTTTTATTCAGTAAGTTATTTATTTCACCAACTAAGCCAAGAATTATTATTATTTTTTTTTTTTTTGGAGATTTATTATAGACAACAACAAGGGGTATAGATAATGAAAAAAATGGGAGGGAATAAGGGAGTGAAGTGTTTGTACTTTATTTGAACTTTAATTGGATTATATAGTCTCTAATTCACACATGATTCCCTGCCTTCAAGTTATTCAAGATACAAAGTACTATGTGGGTCTACACAGCCACTTCAATTGATTAATAAATGAATTTAATCATTGCTCATGTATTTCTAATAAAGTGATTACTTTTATTAAAAATCTGAAGATAAAATTGATTCAAAGAAAAGTTATTTAAATAAATTGAATGAAACCGCAAATTTACTATGCACAACTTGCTATTCATTTAAATATATAATAGTTATCACATAAAATAAATAAATTAAAATAGAGATCGACTCAAGTTCACTCCAGTTCCATTTTAGATACTGAAGATTCTGAGAACCTGGTAGAAATGAAAGTATAGAAACAGAACACAATAATTAGGGAGGAAAAATGTTAAAGAGAATTATTAGTGTTTTAAAATAAATGCTATAAAGTCTTACAATTTATAATGACATTACAGAAAACAATCATTCAGTGAGAGGGGGGAAAAAAAAAATATATATATATATATAGCCATTCAGGAAATCAGTTTGGATGTGAAAACAAAGAATAAAGAAGGCACCCATTATTTGAGAAATAACTGAAGGAATTATTGTATATTAATACAATGGAATATTATTACATCATAAAAAGTGCCAAAAGGAATGGATTTAGAGAAATCTGAGTGAACTTTTATGAACTAATAAAGACTGAAATGAGCAGAACCATAACAGTTTATCTAATAGCAAAATTTTGAAGAAAAAATAAATTTTAAAGTTTTGAGAACTGATTAATGCAATGAAAATGAATATAGAAATTGAATGATACTATGTACCTCCTGACATATGATGGACAGATATAATGTATGATACGAGATATGCATTTTTGGACAGGTAAATGAGTAGTTTTTGTTTTGTTTTGTTTTGTTTTTAACTATGTTTTTTGTTATCAGTATTTTCCTTTTCCTTCCTTCATTCCTTCTTCTCTTCATTTTTCTATTCTTAAATTGAGAAGAATTGGGTAAAGTTGAGCTATCACTTGTTTTAGAAAGGATAAAAAGAAAAAAAGTTAATTGAGGCATGTTTTAATAATCAGTAAAGAAAAACATCTAGACAGTAAAACAATTTTGAATGTAGCATATAGGGCAGCTAGGTGGTGCAGTGTATCCACCCTGAATTCAGGAGGGCTTGAGTTCAAATCTAATCTCAGATGCTTAACACTTTCTAGTTGTGTGACTCTGGTCAAGTCATATAACCACAATTGCCTCACTAATAATAATAATAATATGTTGAATTTATATATTTTGTGGGGTTTTTTAAACCAACTATATGTAATGGACATTTGAGATTTCCAAAGCAATTCTCTTTTTTGTTTGCCTTTATATATAGAAATGCTTTTTTGATTGATCATTAAATCCAAAAGAAAAAAAAAATTCCAAGCATTAGCAATACTCTTTATACCCTGCTGATGATTAAGATTTTGACGATTTTAGGTTTATTTGCTTCTTCTTTAGATTACTGCAAAATATTCACAATTTTTAAAAAGCCTTCTCATACATGAAAACTTACTTACAATTCAGAGTTCACAGAATAATAAAATATTTTAAAGTGTATTAGCTCAAAGTTATTAAATTCTCTGAAGTTTAAAAGGTTTTTGATATACATTATCTTTACTTATTTATTAGTGGAGTTCTTTAAGTTTATATTATCACATTAATACATTGACTCTTTTATTTCTTATAACAACCTTATAAAGCAGGTAGCATGAGTATTGTCATTCCAGTTTTACAGAGAAGGGAACTGAGGCTCAATTAGTTTCAGTGACTTGTACACTTTCACACAGCTAATACATAACAAGAATTAGCTCTGTTACTTAGCTTTAGAACAGTATTCTCAAATTTGAGATGACATGTACTTAAAAAAATCTTAACATGTAATATAGTTCCCCATGAATACATATTATTACAAGTATACTATCATTTTTATCCCCATTTTTCTCACATTCTTCCTTCAATTTGTTAATATCATTTATCATAGCCATTTACCCAATAACCAAAGAACAACTGGGTTCCAAACTTAACCTCTTTTATCACTTCCTTAATAACTTTGCTCAGTTTCATTGTCCTCCTTAGAGCTTGTCCCATATAGTGCTGCCCTTCTAATGTTCTTATCTTTGAATTGTATAAAATAGATATTTAATTTTACTTTTCCATTACCTGTAGGTATTTGGTGTTCTTTTGCTGTGAATTCTTTTCCCACATTATGCTATTTGCATAAACCGCTAGATTTGCGGGAATCTATTTTTCATCATTTGTAAGTCAACAATTATTTTTTTTTCCTAATTATTTGCCAATAAGAGACACTAAGGCAGTAAGAGCTATTACTTATATCAGGTCAAAGCAATCTTCAGACAAGTTCTAGTAATTTGACTCTTATATGTAAATATTTTAATCATATAATTTATTACACTTGTCTTCCAGGATTAACAAAAAGTGTCCAAAGCAATATTTATTGAACATTTAGTATATATGAAACACATCTTGCAGCTTTTTTTGAATAAAATACAAAAGCAGAATATATTGTTTCTACACTTTGAGAATATCATTGAAATTAATGAGGCAGACCTGCATATCTGATAGATGTGTTTAGACATAAAATATTTATTTTTTTAAATAAATTATTAAAAATCACATAATTATAAATTAAACAATTTAATGTGTGTAATGGGAGGTGTCTATGGCTCATGTAACATGTTTGACTGATAGAATTCTCACCTGGAAGAGTTCAGGGTGCCTGTTTCCAAGATGCATAATGCTATATAATTAAAAATATATAATTGCTCCCCAATTTGGAATATCTATAGACATTTTGTGACTATTCTGGTCTGCCAACCATGCAGTGAACAGATGGACTTTTGATTGACTTCTGACCTGTAGCTGGGACACATTCAAAAGACCTTCACTAGACAAAGACCCTATCATCTTTTCTTCTAAAGTTTATTATAACGAAGAGGCAAGAGCCACTTAAAGATATGTGGGTCCTCAGATCTTTATCTCCCAATTAGGATCTCTGAAGTAGGACTCATGAATGGACCCAGCTTAAGTACAGCTGAGACAAAGACTTAGCAGCTGTGTAATTTTTGGAAATGTATTTGATGGGACCAAATATTATATAAAAATATAAAGCTCTTTTCTAATAGCAAGGTGGGATAAGGGGACAATGTGCCATCAGATGTTGGGGAGGGAAATGTTTCTATCTCCTTTCTACATCTTTATAGTAAAGATTTCTCTGTAACAGCTGACTGGCACAATTTTGTTAAATGGAAATGAGGTACTAATCCCTGTCAGTTAAATTTTGGTGGAAGATGTGCTGGAATGGGAACTCAGTGCAATTGCATTAGCAAAAAAAAATATTTTTTTTTTATTCCACTCCTTCATGGGTGTCCTAGAACCTTGATAGGAAAATATAGCTATGCTTACTCCACAATATGAAATTCAAAGATTCACTATATTTGTATTAGGAAAACTCTTTAAGAAACACTGTGAAGAATCCTTTTTTTTTAAGAAAAAGATATTTCAACACCCTTTTTTGGTTTTGTTTTTAAATACATATTGCTGCCTACCAGTTTTCTTAAAGTGGTGCATGGTGATATTTACAAAATTGATAAAAAAAATCCACATTACAATGCACATCTACTTTAACTTTTTAAAAATGCCTAATGAAAGTTCATGTTAAAGATACAGATTGTCAGAATAGTGATGGTAATGGAGAATTTGGTATTAGATAGAACTTGTCAGGAAAGTACAAAATTGTGATAATGGAGAAAAAGTGAGAAGTTACCATATAATCAGATATGATGCTGAGAAAATTCCAGCATGAAAAAAATATGACAGTTGTTTCCATTGGTTCTACCAAGGTCAATGGTATTTAATTACATGTTTATTTAGGAGAACCAGTGTTTTCAATGTCTCATATGTATTTGCAATAAATGGATCCATTGTAAAAAAAATAAATATACTTTTAAGAAGACTTTGTTCCAGAGTCCAACATCCTCCCACACTGACAAAAGAAAAAGAATAGAAATATAAATTTATGTAAATGATGAATGTGGTAGTATAATTTAAATCTAAATAGCATTTAAAATGATAATATGTAATAATGCATCTAGAAATATATGTTTTTAATTTATGTCAGAGCAGATATTCTCAATTTAAAGAAAATAAAAATAATCATGTTAAAAGATAAAAATAGCAAATGTAAAAACCCGCCCTTCCCATTTTCTTCAAAACATTGTTGTTGTAATTTTAGATAGCTCTGTGCTAGATGAAATGAGGCACTAGGTTTAGGGAGAAAAATCAATATGTGAAACAAGCCTTTTATAAAACATCCTTTTCCTGGTTGCTTTATGAAAATCAAAGGAAAATATTTCAAATTATTTAGAAAATATAATAAAATTTTCACTGGTTTTAACAATTTAAAGCCAGACTAACCTTATATTACCTTCTTCTTTGATTGGCTCATACTCAAAAAAAAAAGAATTTGAATTTTGAAAAATGAGATTATATAGGTATAACATTTTTGTTTGCGTTCATTCCAGGAAAGTTTCTTTCTTTCTTTCTTTTTTTATTTTATAGCTTTTTATTTACAAATTATATGTATGGGTAATTTTACAACATTGACAACTGCCAAACCTTTTGATCCAATTTTTCCCCTCCTTCCCCCCACCTCCTCCCCTAGATGACAGGATTAACAGTAGATTTTAAATATATTAGAGTATAAATTAGATACATAATAAATATACATGACCAAACAGTTATTTTGCTGTACAAAAAGAATCAGACTCTAAAATATTGTACAATTAGCTTGTGAAGGAATCCAAAATGCAGGCAGGCAAAAATATAGGGATTGGGAATTCAATGTAATGGTTCTTAGTCATCTCCCAGAGTTCTTTTGGTGGGCGTAGCTGGTTCAGTTCGTTTCTGCTCCATTGGAAATGATTTGGTTCATCTCATTGCTGAAGATGGCCAGTTCCATCAGAATTGATCATCATAGAGTATTAGTGGCCCTGCTCATTTCACTCAGCATCAGTTCATGTAAGTCTCTCTAGGCCTTTCTGAAATCATCCTGTTGGTCATTTCTTACAGAACAATAATATTCCATAATATTCATATACCACAATTTATTCAGCTATTCTCTAATTGATGGGCATCTATTCAGTTTTCAGTTTCTGGCTACTACAAAGAGGGCTGCCACAAACATTCCAGGAAAGTTTCAATGTATAGATTAACCTTGTCATCAATTTTACATGAGCAAAATTATATCCCTAAAAATTTTTATAATTATTTAAGTAATTTTTTCTTTGTTATTTAGAAATTTTGATTCTCATTTTTTAAGTTTATAAAATTAATATTCCATTTTCAGGAAACAAAATGAATACTTAATAGGGCAAAATATACTGAAATCTCCTTTTTATGTGATTAGGTGAAATTTAATACCACGTTGCCTATATGAAAGCCAAGTATTTTATTTCTTATAATTATGGCAGTTTCTTCTACTTAAGAATTTCATGACGTTCTCAATGATAGCACTAAGATCAGGAGTATCTTAGTACTTTGTTTTATACTTAAGAAGATGTTTCATTTGAAATGTATTAAGGATAATTATTGATATTTAAAAAATAACACTATTCAGTTTGGGTTTTGCTGATAATATACATGTAGACACAAAAAAAGTTTCTAGTCATGAACTTCTTTTTAATTTTTTTTTTATCCCATCATACTTAAGAATATTTGGTGTCAGATTTCTTAGATCCGTTCATTTTTTTTTTTTTTTTTTTTTTTAGAATCACTGAAAGAATTTCAAATGTGGTTCTTCATCACATTTCGTAATTTGTACTTCAGGAAATGTATTAAGTTGTACTCTTCATAATGTCTTTGAAAAATTTCTACCCTTGAGACTTTATCCACATATTAAATAATGTCAGTAGTTATAATTTCTTGTGAAATGCATCAAAACATTGACTTTTTAAAAAACACATTGATACTCTGAAAGGTCTTTAATTTTACAGAAAGGGAACTGGCCCATTTTCAATCCCTGTTTCATGAAAAAAAAAATAAAAAAAAATATAGTATGGGATATTACTTTATCACCTGAACTTGATAATTTCCTAGAGAATTTAATGCAAATATGACCTACCATTTTTATGCATACTTCCACTGTACATAAAAATAAAAAGATTTTATAAATACTTATGTGCATACATGCATAATATATACTTGTATGTAGCATGCATATATCATGTATGTATACATGTGTATGTATTCATATATAAAAACATGCAGGCATATATTAAGTATTCACTGAATGCTAGGCACCAAATAAGTGGCTTTTTATAAAACATTTTAAATATATTGCCTCATTTGAATTTCACAACAAATCTGGGATAAGTGCTACTATTATTCTCATTTGATGAATAAGAAACATTAGTTTCTTATCTGGTATTGTACATCTCTTAAGTGTCTTAGGTAGGATTTGAATATTTGTTTCCTAATCCTAAGTCAAACTCTGTCCATCATGCCTTCTAAGAACATTAGAGCAAGATGATGCTAATGACTTGCCATGTATAACAACAAAAAAGTAATTTTCCTTGTATTGTTTTTCAAGGACATCTTTTCTCAAAATTTTGAGTGCTTTGTGACATTTCTAAAGCATATCTTGTTAATCTATTTATAAGTTTTTTTGTATTACTATATTTAGAATATCTAATATCTGGTATTAGAAAATGTTTGAATATGCTTAAAACAAAACTTTGATTTTTAATGGAAAGAATGAGCATCTGTGAGAAAGCTGGAACATTCAATTTTAATCAGTGCTTTTTGGATAACATAAAAGAAAATGGAAGAGTTATGGTAATGGTGTTTTAATGAAATATTAAAATTTTTATGACTAAATGACTTCACCTGCTGTTCATGTCATTTGCTATTCTTTAAAGTTTTTAGAAGTATATTAAAATGCCTGAGTCCCCATGTTTTTTAATCATTCATTCATTAATAACAATCATGTTACTTTTTTTTTTTTTTTGCAAATAAGTAAGTTGATACATTATTGTTCCAATGAATGGTTTTGATCTCCTGCACAAATGGGACTTGTTAACATAAAAGTTCTGCAAATAATGTTTTTTTTTTTCTGTCCCTTATATTTTCAGAACATTTTAAATGGATGAGTTATGATAGATAATCATCAACAACCTCTAAGACATAGTACAAGTGCTTATCAGTGTATAGAGTAATGATCTACCAGAGAAACTCAAAGAAATCTTGCTTCTGGCCAAATTTATGGAACAAGAGTCAAGGTAACAAATAAGTTGAGGTGGAAATAGTGCCTTGGTGTGGATGACAGCAAGATATAAATCACTTCTTTTTCTCTGAAGGTCAGTGCTAAACCTTTTTCAAACCTTCTGTGTAATTCTTATGAAAAAAAAAAAATCTTTGCTTTGTTTTTGATAGTTAATCCTTTTTCATTTATTTTTGATTGCATGTCACCAGAACAACTATTAATGCTACCTAAAAAGAAAAAAAAATGGTTAAATATTATATAAAGAGGCTATATGTTTTGGGCTGAGATGACTAATACACAATTCAAAAACCTCCCAACAGAGTGCCCTCATGATTTCCACTCTGGAATAGAATGCTGCCAGAATCTTTTATTATTATTATTACCTGAGTTTTAGTTTCTAAGATTATGGTTTCCCCCCAAAATTAGTTTGAGCATCTTAACTGAACTGCATAGTTTCTAATCAGAAATTAATTAATTTTGCAAGATGGTTAATTAAAAATGTAATGAACCACAAAGGAAAATTGATATGATTGGAATGAGAATCTGAGTTGCTAGCCCTCATTCTGCAACTAACTCCTTTGACCCCAGTCACATCACTTAACCTTTCTAGATTTCTTTTTGCTTACCTGTAAACTTAGGTCATCCAAATAAATGATTTCTTCCTTTTTATCTTGACCATTCTATGATTCTATCAAGAAGTCAGTCAGATGCTGCTTGTTATTTATAGTTCAAAATTATTTGGTTCACAAAGAACAATATCCCTTTTTGTAATTATATGTCAAGCTAGTCTATCCAGTATTTTCAAAGTACAAATCTCTACTGTATTTCTAAATGCAATTCAATTCAAAGAGCATTAACTAAGTGGATGCTTTCTCCAAGGCACTGTGCTAAGTGCTGAGCATAGAATACCACAAGAATAAACCATGTCTGCACTAAATGAATTTACATTCCACTTAATTGTCTGTGAATCTGTACCTTCTTGGTGGTTTCATTCTTTGCTTGACTTCAAATCTATACAAGTTTCCAGGCCATGGTAGTGACATCTCCAACTTGAAGTTGTGTCACCAGGAGAATCAAGGTTAAGTGTTTTATCAATGAGGGTATATAGATTAACTTTTAGATCTAATTAGAAAAATTGAGTGAGATATTCATTTTTTTAACTTAACTGTACTCTGAGTTCTACTGTGGTTGTTATAATTAATATCTAGTCTTCAAAATCCATCGTCTGACTATCAGATAACATTCTCTACAATAACAGAAATATCTTTTTTAAGTGAAAAAAAATCTAAGACAGAACTTAATCTTCTTACTAGTGAAATTAAAAAAAATAAACAGTAGCAAATCAAAGCACTAACATGATATCTTTGTTAATAATATACTTGCTTTGTGTTTGTGTAAATTGACCCAATTTGATTCCATGGAACAAGACAGGAAGATCCTTTGTTATAGAATTTCTTTCATCTCTATTATCTGTAAAACCTCAAGCAAAGAGTTCACAATGGGGATAGTCTTTTAGAAACAAGCATGGCTGTCATGTCTGCTGAAGTTTGACATCTTGCTGAAATTGTTTCAAAAAAGGTATTTTCATTAATAAGGCTATTTGTACCTATTTATTGGGAGTTCAGCCTTGAATAATTTTTGTTCTCTTTTTTTTATCACTTTGGGATTTGAAAAAAATAATTTGATGAGCTCTGTCTGAACACATATGCTCCCTTTTCACCACAATGACATGAGCAATTTTAAGGTAATTCAGATCAGCATCTCCCAAATGACTGTTTTTAAGCTTTATTTTTTTTTCTTTCACTTAGGTTAGAAATAAATATTCTTGGAAATAAAATATACTTGTTTTAACCATGTATTGCCAGTAAATCAAATTTCTCTCCATTGCAGTCCATTGATCTTTGATTCAAATAACAAGTGATCTTTTGCACATATGATTCTCTTAAAAGTGAGATATATTGTGTTTTAAATCATCTCTATAGTTCAATATATTTCCTTCCCTCATTCCTTCGACAGTAGCCATTTGAGAGGGGGAGGGAAGAGACAGATAGAAACAGAGACAGTGACAAAATCAGAGAGAGAGACAAATCAAATTCATCTATGAACAATCCTAGCTTATTCTTCCATTGTATAATTAAGCTGAATAACCATTATTGTATTTATTAAACCAGACAGAGAGACAGAGACAGAAAGGATATAACATATCAATCAAATCGATCCTTATATTTAGTGTTCCCTTCCCATAGTGTCCTGCATTCATGGAGAAGGAAAGCAGATACATTTCATCTCTCCTCTTCGGGGCCAAGTTTTGTTATAAATTCACATTTGTTTCAATAACTTAATTGTTTTTTCTGTGTACATTGTTAGAGTAATCATGTATATTGTTTTCCTTACTCTGCTTATTTCATTTTGCATCAGCAAATATGTGTACCTCTTTATGCTTCTTGGTTTTTATCATACATATATTTTGATACATTATAGTAATTTGCTATTAATTAATGTAACATAACTTGTTTCACCATTCTGCAATTGATAAACATTTCCTTTATTTCCATCTTTCTACCAGAAAAAAAGTAAAATTAAAATAAATTTTAAAAGCATTAAAAATATCACATTATATGGACCTTCCTTTAAATCTTTGATCTCCATGGGTTGTGTGCCCAGCACCTAGATGTCTGTATCAAAAAGCATGGGCATTTGAGTCACTTAATGTATTCCCAAATTGCTTTCCAACTCAGCAAATCAATTCATTGTTCCACCAGCAGAGCATCCGATATTTTTTTACAGTTTTCCATTGTCCCAGTATTTTCCTTGATTTTATTTTTTCTTTTGTTATTGTATAAACTCAGACCCTTTCAAACTGCCTTAGAATAAATAGGCTTTGTTTTAGCCTTTCTTCACTTAATTATCAGTGACTCAGCATAGGCTTTCATTTTCTCTCTGTCAATCCTGGTGACTCCCAGGGCTCCAAATGACCAATTAGTGCCAGAGCAGTGAAGGCACTTCAGTTATCTTGGTTGAGAGAGGAGTTGAGCTTTCACTTACGGCTGTTAAAGGCCTGATAATTGGATTTCTTTCTAAACTTAAGCTGGATTCAGTAAATAATCTAAGAGGTTTAAGAGGACAGCATTCATTTCACTAGCATTGCAGTCTGGCTTTTTCCTTTCCCTTCCTTTCACTCCTTTTTACTATTAATGTAGTGATGACTTCCTTCTGCCTCATAATATAAACAACTTGTGAATAGGAAAGATGTGTAAAAAGTAACAAATATAACAATTCTAATTTTGGAAAATAGGTTGATAGGTCATTAAATATTACAAATCAACAAATTATCCTTGGTATATTTACATTTAAATGTAAAGATATTGTATAACATGATAGAATGTCTACTATAAGGTTAAAGTGACCATAATTAATTTATTTTACCTCTCAATGTTAACAGACAACTATTTAATAAAAAGGAAAATTGTGCCATGATAGGAAGAATAGTGAATTTGGAGTCAGGAAATTTGGGCTAAAATTCTACAACTACTATTTATGTAAATTTACACAAGTGTCTAAATTTCTCTCTCTCTCACTTTCCTCATGTGTAAAATGATGGCATCAGAATAGCTATAAGTTAAAGATTATTTGCTAATCAGTGTTGATGGAGTTTATATACTGAGAGCTCCTTATACTAATTAAATCAAAGATAAAGACTTTAAGAAAATATGTAATATGGGGTAAAAACAATGATAAGGATATTAAATTGTTTCATCTCTCAAACTTCAAGCACCATTTTTTCCTGTTATTTACTATTGGGAATACATATTTAAAGCTGGCAAGGAAACCTAGTTTAACCCTTTCATTTTACAGATGAAAAAACTGAGGTGCAGTATAATATAAAGACTTTCTACAGGTGTTACAAATAATATGTGGCAGAGATGAGATTTGAATGAGGTATCTGACTCCAAATCTATTGCTCTTTACACAATACTGTTAAGCCCATTTTATTCTCTCATTTAATGGTACTAATAATGAAACAATATGATTTGTACACATAGTAGGACTTATTAAATGTTATTATAGATTATCAGAAGAGGCTTTCAAAAATACAAAGTGATAAAAATTCTAAGGACTTACAGACTTACATAGAATAACATTACAGTTTTTTTTAATTATCCAGTTAATAACTTACCATATCACACACTCAGGTTTTCTAAATATAATTGAATCATACATAATATGGTAGTAGTTTACTGCATTAGAAATTCCTATTAAAAAGTCATAGGGTCATTGATTTAGAACTGGGAGGATTTTTAGGGTTCATATAATCAAAATCCTTTATAATAAAGATATTGAAGCAGAAAGAAGTTATATGAATTACCCATTTAAAAAGGCAGTGACAAAGGGCAGAATTTGAAACCAAGTGTTTATACTCAAAATCTAAGATTCTTTCTTGTACAACACACTGTAATTATCTTTTGTTTCCCTAAAATAAGATTCTATAATAAACTGTATAGTGTTAGATCAATTTTTTTTTCTGGCAAATGTTGATTTAATTTTATTTGTTCTATAATGGTTAATATTCAACTTCTAAATTTAATTATTTTTGTTGAATGGCTTCTATGTATATGGCACTGTGCTAGATGTTGTGCTTACAAAGACAATATTAAGAATTCTTATTCTGAAAGATTTTCCCTTCATCTCTAAATCTTAGATCTGGAAGGAACCTCACAAAGACCATCTATTTCAACCTATATTTTAGTATAAAAATTTCTCTGTGATATGAATAACAAGATCCATTCAGTATTTTCTTCAAATTTCCCTGTGAAGACACAATGTTTCTAACTCCTAAGGCAGTCCATTTCCCTTTTTGATAGCTTTTTTGGAATATATTCCCCTACTTAAAGTATAAATCTGTCTCAGCAGCATTCTCCCATTGTTCTGCCTTGAGGGGCTAGGGAAAAAAAAGTCTAATCAGTTTTTTGTACTGGAATCTTCTAAATACCTCATCACTGTTGTCTTGACCCCTCTGAAATTTTATTCTTCAAGATATCATTTATTTCCTTCAGTTCACCTTTAGAAAACATGTTCTCTAGTTTTCTCATGATCTTATTAACCCCTGTTCTAGAAGCATTGGTTGCCTTTGTCCTTTAAATGTGATAATAAGAACTGGATATTTTAGTCCTTATAGGGTACAATGAGCAGAGGGTAATTTTGACTTCTCTCATTCTGTACAATGTATTATTCTCAGTATAATTTTGATAACTTTATATCATGACTAATGTAACAAATTGTTTAAATGATATTGAATTACATTCCATGAAAACCCAAAACATTAAAAAAAAATCTTTCACATGAATTTTTCCTTAGACACACCTCCCTTATATTGACTTTTGATGAAGAACTATGTTTATCTCTATTAAACTTTAACATTATTAATTTGTCCTATAATCCAAGATTGTAATGATATCGTTGGATCTCGTCTGTCAGTCATTCAACATATTACCCATGACTCTCAGCTTCAAATTATCTGAAAATTTGACAGGTATATTTTTATGTCTTAATCTAAATCATATGTGTATATGAATACACACATATCTGTCTGTTTCTATGTGTGCATTATATGTATTCATATGCATTCATTATAATATATGCATATACATATATATGTGTGTGTTTGTATGCTTTTCAGTATTTCAATAGCTTCCTAATCTACTGTCTCTAGTATCCTATAGGCAAAGTAGGAAGCTATTGAAATATATATAAGTATATATGTATGTATACAATGGAAAAGAAAAACACTGAAATAATTTGAATGAGTTGTGATGAAGATCTGAAGCAGGGTGGTTGTGATAAGAGTAGAAAGTATGGAATAGATGTGAGATAGGTTGAAGTGGAACAGATAAAAATTAATAACTAAATGGGTTATGTAAGGACACATATATGCATATATACATATATACACACATATGTATACACAAATTCATATATATATGAAGGAATTGGGGAGAGAAAGGGGCAGAGACAGAGAAAGAGAGAAAAAAAGACAGAGAGAGAGAGAGAGAGAGAGAGAGAGAGAGAGAGAGAGAGAGAGAGATATCTTTGGAGTTTGGAATATTCAACTAAAAGCAACCCATCTCACCTCCCACTAGCCTCCTTGCTAGTTTGCTGTCAATGTGTGTCCATTCTTCCCTAGAGACAATGAATGCATTGGTGGGAGAATGTGACCTAGTTTTATATGTATATTGAGATGTTTTAGTGTTTCTATATTTGATTTGATATTATCTATGATATTATGATTATTTTTTTTAACTTATCATTAGCTAATTTACTATGCCTAAAAACTAAAACTGCCATTATTATAACTGGATTTTTATAGACTTTTGCGTGCCATATGAGACTAGGAGAATAGTATATTGTGACGAGTTGCTTGAATTGAAAATTGGCCACTGTCCAATGGTTAGAGTGCTTCATAGGTAGTGTATTTCCCCCTTCCCACAACATGGTTACCCCTAGCACTCTAAGAATGTTGAATGACTATATATTGGTGGTCTATTTCTAGCAATCTAGATTTCTCAGACTGAGGACGAGTTGAAATGGTAGTACTAGTAGGTGTCAATACACCTGATATAAGATATGACATATTGTGTTACATTGATGACTGGCTGTATCACATCACTCATTGATAATGCCACATAAAATCATTTCTGTTACATCTATGCCAAGTACTGTTCTTGGCTTTAGGGATACAAATACAAAAGTTAAACATTCCCTTAGCTCAAAGAGCTTACCTTATGTTAAGAGATATAATTCATTCACATCTAAGTCAAATTAAAATTTTTACTACTATATACAATGTAAACATAAGTTTATTTGGGACACTAATAAGGGAAATGAAGTAATGTTTTTTGTAAGTGCTGCCACGAGCTGACTACAAGGAAATTGGATGTCCCAAGAAGAGAAAGTGAAGAGAAAAGAAGGATTCTAGGAACAGGAAACCTATGCAAAAACACAGAGGTTAAAGACGGACTATTCTGTCCTGGGAACATGAAACAAAAGTTTAACATTTATGGAGAGTGCTTGAAAGACAGTGATATGTAGTAAGAGAAGCTGATGTCAGCTTGGGTGGCTTTTTTTTTTCTTTTTTCAAACAGAAGAGTTTTATACTTATATTCAGTTCACCTGGAAATGCATTAGTTTATCCCCTTGATAAGAGACCTAGGCTAGAATCTGCTCTTTTCTGGACATGACTGGATAGATATTGATTGCTCCATCATCATCACTTTTAATTGATAGTTGATTTAGTAAGTAAATTAAATAAATATTCTGACAAATCAAAAGTTTAATGAAAGGACAATAATCTCGCCAGTATGTTTATACAAACAAGGACATGAACTATTATCTTTTTTTTTTTTAATGAAAAAAGCCTATCTTCTTTCTTTTTTCCTTCCTTCCTTCCTTCCTTTCTTCCTTCCTTCCTTCCTTCCTTCCTTCCTTCCTTCCTTCCTTCCTTCCTTCCTTCCTTCCTTCCTTCCTTTCTTTCTCCTTTTCTTATTTTTTCCTTCTACTGTGACAGTTCTTATCAAGGAGACTTACCATACTTTTGCCAGAGATCACCTTTACTTCATTTAGTTTTGAACTCCCTGGTAGCAAGAACAACTATGTGCCTTCAAGCTCATTTTAGGAAACTATTTATAGTGGTCACTGAGAATCACTATTAATTTTTTAAGACTCCAAGTACAGGTATCTGGCCAAATGCAATACATCACCATTGGATTAGATACTGAATAATGCTTATGAGAAATGTTATCTGACATTCTTTTTAATGAAATTTATTCAATCACATAGCTGTTAGTGTAGCACTGAGAAAGATGCAAAAGTGAATTTAGAAAAAAACACAGGGAAAAGTTTTATAAGATTAGTAAAGCAGTTTTTAAAATCATCTATGTTTAATCTACAAAGTGTCATCAGGTTTAAAGCTTTTTCAATTATTATGGTTTGTACATGACACTGATATAGGGCTGGCTTTTATTTGAATGCTGGAATAATATTGAAAAAATAATCTCTAAAGGATAACAAAATGAGCCCAAACTAAAAAGACAAAATTGAATGTAGATAAATGTATAATTCTATACTTCTAGTTTAAAAAATCAACCACGTATATACAAAATGTATGAGTATGTCCATGCTTTTTTGGGGGGAGAGAGGAGTAGGGCCTGCCACATGTCTGCTCACACTGAAATCCATCCTCCATATAGTTGTGATTTCTCTTAAAATTACATCTGAGCAGGTCACTCATCTGCATAATAAACTCAAGGATTCCTAATTACCTTTATGATACACTATACAGTCCTGTTTGGCATTGAAATGCCTTCTCTAACTAGCTCCAATCTATATTTCTAGTCTTATTGTATGTTACTTACTTTTTACTGCTTTCCAATCCATAAAAACTTGCTTAACACAAATTCCATTTCATCTCCCTGTTCTATATCTTTTCACTGGTCATCTTCCACACTGGAATGAACTCATCTCAACTTCATAGTACCTCTCACTTCCTTCTAGATCTCCCCAACTGATAAAACTTTTCATCCTCAACTACTTTATTTTCTATTTAAACATTTTCTACTTTCAAAAGTAAATACTTACAATGTATGTTTTCCTTTAATTCCTGGTTCATTTATTTGGCCAACCTTGGTTATATTCAAAACATGGGAAATTTTTCTGTTGGCACACTGCTTTTTAACATCAGACAAGGAATAAAAATAGAGATGTTTGTCCACCAAAGATTTGTTTCACACCAGTAAAAAATGTCTAGTAGTATCTAATGGGAAGAGTGAATTTTCTATGGTTTATAGAAACTAGATCTTTAGTTGGAAAGTATTAAAAAGTCTATATAGTTTGATTCCTTCATTTTATAGATAAGGATGTTTGCCATATAGATTCTGATCACCAGTGTAATCTTAGACACAGATCTTAGACAAGTCACTTCCTGTGAGACTTTACCCTAAATCATCTGACTCCATAGTCAGTGTTAATAGGGAGGTCCTTGTTGCCCTTGTTTTTAGACAACAGTGTAATGATTGCATCAAGCCCCCAAACATTGCAGTTTCCTAAATTAGAACTATAATCACTCAAAGTTTAGCCTAATTATCTTCATAGGAAATCAGCCAAATAATCAAATGAAGAATTTCTTTGGTGTAATCTCTAATAAGCCACTGAATAGACAGCTGAGAATTGATTTAATGTAGAAAAATGTGAATCCAAAATTATATATGAAAGGAGAGCAGAGAGTCTGGTCTTTTAAAAGTTGAGCAATGCTTTCTTTTAATGACCTCCTCTGGAGCCATCAGCCCATATTTTAAATATCTATGTACTTCCATTCTTTGTTCAAGAAGCTAATAGCTCTTCATTGAGCTTTGGATAAGCCTTAACTACAACTGTTTGGCATTTAAAGACTTTTACATTTGGACTCCAGACTATCTTTTCAGTCTTATCACATATTAATCCCCTTAATGTACTCTTTGATTTCACCAACTTGAACTCTTTTCTATTTTCTCCATATGCTATTCCATCATTAGCCTCTGTATATTTATGAAGGCTCCCCACCCAAGTCTGGAATACTTTTGCTTCTTATTCCACTTTTTGGGATTCCTAATTCTCTTCAAAGATCACCCCAAAGCACTTCCCCTTTTAATAGCATTTTTCAGATTTCTTAATTGTTAGTGGTACTTGCCCCTCCCTTCTCTGGATTTATTGTCTGAATAATCTGCATTTCTTGATCTGTGAACACATTACTCATTATTTACCCCATTGTAGAGGGAGAAATAGTTTCTGCTCCTACTTGATGATAAGCTCCTTGAGGGTAGGCACTGTTTCACTTTTGAATTTATAATGCTCAAAAGTTTACACCATTCTTGGTACAATACAGATGCCTAATAAATCCTGGATGATTAATTCCACTGATGGTATGTGGCTTCATCACATAATACTTTAACATTTATGGAATTAAAATTTAATGTCATTCAAAGGACTAGACAAAAAAAATTAATACATGTATGTATACACACATATAAAAACATATATAATGGAATACATATGTATATAAATATATGTTTATGATAAAAATAAATAATTTTGTAGTAAGGGAACTTTAGTAGATCTTGATGAGTTGGTACAAATCAAACATTTTATCTTTTAGAGGCCAAATCTTTAATAATAATTTCCTTTGAATGTTGATAGGATTAATTCTTAGAGAAGAAAGATGAGTGTGAATTCACATATGGACTCAAAACTTTTCTAGCTTCAAAGTAGATGTCTCAGCTTGTGCTCCATTGACATAGTCTTCAAAAATCTGGGATATTCTCAACAATGAAAACAAAAAAAAGCAGAGAAGAGGGATCAGAGGAGAACGACAACAAAAATTATCCCCATTGAATGTTGTCATGGCAATTTTGATACATTGCTTCAGTTTGTTGAGGTTTTTGTTTTTGGAATATTGTTTCTTCCATGCAATGATCTTTGTTCCCTGGACTGTGGCTTTTTGTCGCCACCATTATTAAGTGTACATAGTGAGTTCAAGAAGTTAGATGCTAAGAAACAGTATCCCTATTCAGTTTTTGGACAATGGTTTCAAGGACATTTTTGAATAAAAGTATAGAAAAAGACCATAGGAAATACACACACACACACACACACACACACACACACATACACATTCACATACATATATATGTGTGTGTAATTATTCATATTTTATTAATAGCAAGTAGTTATTCTGTACAATAGATACTAGGGAAAGTTTGAAGAAAAGACGCAACAGAAAAGCCTCTATGAAAGGGCAATAAAAGACTTGAAAATGTGAGGTTAGATTTAGGCAAGTATGAGAAAATATGAAGAGAAGATGCTGCTTTGAGCCAATGAGAAGGATGCTGTGAGACAAGTGCTATGAAAGGAAAATGATCTTTAAAGAAGTACAGCAGCATGCATTCATTACAGGGACCATCATATGAAAGAGGTATTAACACAGTTCTCTGAAAGCAGAGGGAGTTCAACAAATACCATAATTTACACTAATTTTGTAAATTTCACTTAACTGTTTTTGTAAAGATTGCTTACATTTGTTTTGTGATAAAGGGTATGGCAATTTTAACAATTTACATGACAAATAATGACAATATCTGGGAGGTTTTTCTAGTCTCATCTTTTATAATACTGTATCTTGCCAAGTCTACAATGGTACTGGTAATTCATACTCCCTGACTTTGTTTCTAAATAAGAGGGGAAAAAAATACCTTAAAAACAAATTGTATTTTTCATTCTGAAGTCTTTCTAAAACTGAAAGATAGTACTAATGATATTTGGTATTTTGATGGCACTTTCTGATTTGTAAAGTGCTTTACAAATATTTTATGAGTTTCACCACAACCTTGCAAGGTCAACACTATTACTTTCTTCATTTTATAGATGACAAAATTGAAGCAAAAAGCACCCTATCTATTAGGCCAGATTGCTGATAATACATTTAAGCTATAAATGGCAATTAGACCAAACCATACTATGTTTTATTCCCAATATTGATTGAATTCTGCACCATAGACATTGTAGATTTGTTAATTGAGAAGAGAGGAGACACAAAATAATAATCCAGTAGAAGGTCACCTATTGTTTTATTTTAGGCCTTATATCTTTAGTTTTTAGCATAGAATTTAGCCTGAAGAAGACACTGGATATATGCTTATTGTACTGAATTTAATTAATTGTTGTGGTACCAAAGACTAGGTATGTGCACCAAGGAAGTTAAAGAAAGAATTAAAAGATGCCCTATACAATAAACTATTTATGCTTTTTTTTGTGTGATAGCAACATACTTAAAATAGTCTATATGCCTAAATTGGAGAATGGCCAAACATCTCATAGTTCATGAAAGCACTGGGATATTATCACATTGTTACAAAAGGAACATATTTAGAAAAGCATGGAAAGAATACACTCATAAAGTGAAATAAGTAGAACAAAAGAAAATGATCTCTCTCTCTCTCTCTGTCTCCCCACTCACATATTTTATATATATATGTATATATATATACATATATACGTGTATATATGTATATATATACGTATATATACACACACACATATTTATAATATTATTATATAATAATAAAATATTATACACATATTTTACCCTGAAGAAGAATTAAGAAAAATGTACCTCTTTTGTATTGGTGGGATAACTATAAGATTTGTGTATGTTGTATATATTATCAGACAAAGGTGATGTTTTGATTGGCAGTTTTGAATTGCTTTATATTCAATATAGTTACTTTTAAAAAAATGTTTAATTTTTATCCATTTACATGTAAAGCACTTTTTAGCATTTGTTTCTAAAATTTTCACTTCCATACTCTCCCTTCTGTTCCCATCCCACCCCCCTCCACTGAGAATGCACATATAAAGTTATATAAAACAATTCCATAAAAGCCATGTTGTATTTTAAAAAAATATAGATTCCCCTCAATCCCCCAAAAAAACTTTCAGGAAAAACAAGGTAAAACATAAAGTATTTTCAATCTATATTCAGATACAATCAGTTCTAGCATTTTTCATTATAAGTTTTTCAGAGATGTCTTGGATCATTGTATTGCTGAGAACAACAAAGTCATTCACAGGTGACCATCTTACACTATTGCTGTTATTTTGTACATAGTACATTTCACTTTCCATGAGTTCATGGAAGTCTTTCCAGATCTTTCCGCAAACATACTATTCATCATTACTTATAGCACAATAGCATTCCATTATAATCACATACCACAACTTATTCAGTCATTTCCAGTTAATGGTCATCTTCTCCATTTCCAATTCTTTGCTCTGAGAAAAGAGTTGCTATAAATATTTGTGTACATATAGGTCCCTTTTAATAAAACCTCTTTTGGGATGCATGCCTAGTAATAGTTTTGTTAGGTTAAAGGATATGCATGGTTTTATATTTCTTTGGGCATATTTTCAAATTGCTCTACAGAACGGTTGAACAGCTCATAATTCTACAACCATTTGCATTAATATCTCATTTTCTGAACATTATTTCAAACATTTGTTATTTACCTTTGTAGTCTTGTTAGCCAATCTAAAAGTTACCTTTCTCCAGCCAACAGAAAATTAGAGTATTTTTTCCCATAGAGATATAAATAACTTGATAACTTCGTCTGAAAACTGTTCTTATTCTTTGACCATTTATCAATATATTGGAAATAGCTTTTTGTTAATAAATTTGACTCAGTTCCCTAAATGTTTGAGAAATCAGGCTTTTATCAGGGAAACTTCCTTCAAGATTCTTTTCACAAGTACGACTGCTAACTATTTCCCCCAATTTCTTCTTCTTGTTCTTCCTTCTTCCTTCTTTCTTCTTCTTCTTCCTTCTCCTTTTCTTTTCTTTTTCTTTCTGCTCCTTCTCCTTTTTGTTCTTGTTCTTCTCTTGCTTCTCCTTTTCTCTCTCTCTCTCTCTCTTTCTCTCTCTCTCTCTCTCTCTCTCTCTCTCTCTCTTTCTTATTTTACGCTGTCCTTCCTCAGAAGTATGTTGCTTCTGATTATACTCTCTCCTTTTCATCAACATTCCTACTTCTTGTATCCCCTTCCTTTCCCACTTTTCTGCAGGATAAGATGAGTTCGATGTCCAGTTAAGTGTGTGAGTTATTTGGTTTTTAGGTATAACAATTTTTAAACAATCTCTCCTGGATCTATTTTCCAGGTGGGTTGTTTTTCCAATGAGATATTGCATGCTTTTTTTCTTCTAATTTTTCATTCTTTTGGTTTTGATTTCTAATGTTATTAGCTTTCATTCACTCAAATCTAATTTATTAGCAATTATTTCCTTCAATGAGTTTTTTTATCCCCTTTTACATTTGGACATTTTTTTAAAAGACATTCTTCTCCTCATTGGATTTTTATACTTCTTTTTTCATCACTTTTATTTTTCTTCCCATTTTGTCTTCTACCTCTTTTAGTTGATTTCTGAAATCCCTTTTGTGCTCTTCCATGTCCTGAGACCAATTCTTATTTTCTTGGAAGCTTTGAATGTGGGAGCATAGATTTTATTACCTTCTTCTGAGTGTCAGTTTTTATCTTTTTGGCCACAAAGTAACTTTCCATGATCAGAATTATTTTCTGTTGGTTTATTTTCCTAGTCTCTTGCTTGATTTTCAGCTCTTTGATAAAGTAGGGCTCTATTTCTAGGGTGAATATTATAATGTCTCAAGCTTCAGTGTTTTTGACAGCTTTTTTCAAAGATACTTCTTTTTTTTTTTTTTTTTAATTTAATAGCCTTTAATTTACAGGATATATACATGGTAACTTTACAGCATTAACAATTGCCAAACCTCTTGTTCCAATTTTTCACCTCTTACCCCCAACCCCTCCCTAAATGGCAGGATGACCAGTAGATGTTAAATATATTAAAATATAACTTAGATACACAATAAGTATACATGACCAAAACATTATTTTGCTGTACAAAAAGAATCAGACTCTGAATTATTGTACAATTAGCTTGTGAAGGAAATCAAAGATGCAGGTGTGCATAAATATAGGGACTGAGAATTCAATGTAATGGTTTTAGTCATCTCCCAGAGTTCTTTTTCTGGGTATAGCTAGTTCAGTTCATTACTGCTCCATTAGAAATGATTTGGTTGATCTCGTTGCTGAGGATGGCCTGATCCATCAGGACTGGTCATCATCTAGTATTGTTGTTGAAGTATATAATGATCTCCTGGTCCTGCTCATTTCACTTAGCATCAGTTCGTGTAAGTCTCTCAGGCCTTTCTGAAATCATCCTGTTGGTCATTTCTTACAGAACAGTAATATTCCATAATTTTCATATACCACAATTTATTCAGCCATTCTCCAACTGATGGACATCCATTCAGTTTCAGTTTCTAGCCACTACAAAAGGGCTGCCACAAACATTCGTGCACATACAGGTCCCTTTCCCTTCTTTATAATCTCTTTGGGATATAATCCCAGTAGTAACACTGCTGGATCAAAGGGTATGCACAGTTTGATAACTTTTTGAGCATAGTTCCAAACTACTCTCCAAAATGGTTGGATTCGTTCACAACTCCACCAACAATGAATCAATGTCCCAGTTTTCCCACATCCCTCCAACAATCATCATTATTTTTCCTGTCATCTTAGCCAATCTGACAGGTGTGTAGTAGTATCTTAGAGTTGTCTTAATTTGCATTTCTCTGATTAATAATGACTTGGAGCATCTTTTCATATGACTAGAAATAGTTTCAATTTCTTCATCTGAGAATTGTCTGTTCATATCCTTTGACCATTTTTCAATTGGAGAATGGCTTTTCAAAGATACTTCTAGGGATTTGTAAGTTTTCAATTCCTCCAAGGTGATGTGATCCAAGAAGAAGTGGATATTCTATTCTCCTGGCTTGTTCTCTGGTCTGTGAGTGACTACCAGTACTTTTTTTTCTGCCCTAGGACTGTGAAGAGGGTTCCTGTTCCACTGTGACTACAAGATCTAGTGAGCTACTGTTCCTGCTCACTCTAGAATAGTGAGCCTGTTATATTCCAAAGAGATTATAAATAAGGGAAAGGGACCTGTATGTGCACAAATGTTTGTGGCAGCCCTTTTTGTAGTGGCTAGAAACTGGAAACTGAATGGATGCCCATCAGTTGGAGAATGGCTGAATAAATTGTGATATATGAATATTATGGAATATTATTGTTCTGTAAGAAATGACCAACAGGATGATTTCAGAAAGTCCTGGAGAGACTTACACGAACTGATGCAGAGTGAAATGAGCAGGACCAGGAGATCATTATATACTTCAACAACAATACTATATGATGACCAGTTCTGATGGACCTGGCCATCCTCAGCAATGAGATCAACCAAATCATTTCCAATGGACAATAAGGAACCGAACCAGCTACGCCAGAAAAGAACTCTGGGTGATGACTAAAAACCATTACATTGAATTCCCAACTCCTATATTTATGCCCACCTGCATTTTTGATTTCCTTCACAAGTTAATTTTACAATATTTCAGAGTCTGATTCTTTTTGTACAGCAAAATAACGGTTTGGTCATGTATACTTATTGTGTATCTAATTTATATTTTAATATATTTAACATCTACTGGTCATCCTGCCATCTGGGGAGGGGTGGGAGTAAGAGATGAAAAATTGGAACAAGAGGTTTGGCAATTTTAATGCTGTAAAGTTACCCATGCATATAACCTGTAAATAAAAGGCTATTAAATAAAAAAAAAATCTTAAAAAAAAAAATAGAATAGTGAGCCTGGCCTCCATCCAGGATCCAGGTATAGGCAAAACAAGAGTCCTACCTCAGTGCTAGCAAAGAAGAAAATGCTAGTAATCTTTTTTCTGATCAATTGCTCAATTTCCTCACTATCTGTGGGCTGAGACATCTGGAAACCATTGCTGCTGCTGCAGGTGATTCAGTGGCTCCTAAACCTTTTCCCAGTTTTCTGGGGCTCAGGCAGTGCTAAGCTGAGCTCCCCTCTCAGAATGTGACAAATCTTTCCAGTTGACCTTAAAAGGCATCTTTGATATCTCTGTGCTGAGAAGTTGGAACTCATTACTATTACCACTGATTCAGAGTTTTGGGGGGCATGGAGTTGTGTCAATGTGTCTTGTTCTAGACTATGTTCCATTCTCATTGTGGTGCAACAGATCTTCCTGCTCATAGGAGGGTCACTGAGAGTGCGGAAATTCTGTGTGAGGTAGATGACCCTTCAGCCCAGTTGGAACCTCCTAACAATGTCTAGTTTGACTCCCCATCTCCCCTAAGAACTCTCAACCTTCCTGAGGAGTCGGGGGTGGTATGACAACCTGTGTTGTGATTGAAGGTGGAAGAGTAATACCAGGTAGCAATCTACATACAATAGCAATTTGCTTATGTGGTCCCATGTGCATTATATACTTAGCACATGTCCAATGTTGTTTTTTTTACATAAGGGTATGAAGGTATAAAAATGGGAAAGACCTTATGATAAATGGACTCCATTTTCCTACCATCTTCTGGAGTCCTGCCTCATCAGTTTTCCAATAGGACAGTATATTTTAATCACCCCATCAGCAATAGTATGTTTTGTCACCCCAACTTGGGGGCTCTAGAAAGCAGGACACATCATCTTCTAAATTTCCTTTGAATGGAAAATTGTTCCATTCTTCTTCTGGGCTGTGAAATTCTATAAAAATTGTTTAGGACCATTATTTAAAAGATATTTGGAGGAATTTGGGGGATATCTCAGATGAGTCCCTGTCTTTACTCTGCCATCTTGGCTCCTCCCAATCTCCACTGTTCTCATTTAATATTTTTTTTTTTATGAGTGTTGGCTTTATAGGGGTGGGATAGAATTGGAAACATGTAGAAATGAAGTCGATACAAAAAAAGAAGATAGTAATAAAAGTTAACTCAAAATAAAAATTAAAAGAAAAAAATCATGATATCATTTATGTCTGAAAATTGTTTTTGTAAATATATTTAGTTCCTAGACTATATCAGTTACTAGTATTAAGAATAAAGGCCAATATATATTTGTAAGAGCCTTTCTTAAAAGCACTACTCATTCAAGCTAATAGAATGCTAAGAGCATCATAGCTTTATGTTTAGTAGTAAATGCTATTTACATAAAATACCCACTTTAAGCTTCTGTGCAGAAATTCTAGAAATTTAGATTACAATTTGAAATATATCATACTGTTTGCAAATAGAGCTGGAGGGGCTGGGGTAATTAAATTTAGTATTTCTCTGCATCATGGTGCTAATTTGTAACAATGTTGTTTTTAAAATGTTAACTTCTAGCATACAACAACTGGGGAACATTCACCCAATCAGTCTGGTAGCTTTTATTAGAATTGTTAACAGGTGTAGAATATTATGGAACAAACGGCTCATTGATCCATTTCTACTTTTGGTCTGTTCCATTTAAAAGCTAGAGTAAATGGGAAGGGGAAGTGCAAGATACTTTAAATAATGTCTATTTTTGTTTCATCACTATATTTAGATTTAGAAAACATGAATATCCTTCCGCCCTCAACAAAAAATATTTTTAAATGAATGATATTCTACACAAGCATTTTTATTTCCTTTCTCTTTGAATATTTTTGAGTTTTCTATAGTATGTAGTAGCCTTTTTATTCAAATATATAAGATTTATATTTAGAAATGGGCTTGATAGGTATGACTGTTGGGTATATGATCAATTCATTGGCAAATCAATTACTGATAATTTGTTAGTTCATTTGCAGCTAAGGATGGCTCTGGTAGTCTTCTATTTCAACACTGATGAAATTGTGACCTCATTAATAAGGGAATTTCTGCCAGCAAATTGTCTGCTTATCATTTGCAGCTTTCAAATAGGTCCTATTATACTGTTGCCACAGAATGTTCAGCCAATGGAACAGGTCATATTTCTCACATTGTTTTTCTACTGTATAGCTACCAATGGAGCATATAGCCTGCTCATAGTTTATGTTTCCCAGGACATGGCCAGCATATCTTTTTTTTTTTTTTTTTTTTTTTTTTTACAATACTTCTCACTGTTATTTGAAGTAGTCTTTCACATCCACCATTAATTTTTCCATTTCCTTTTGGACTATTCTCAATTTCAAGTCTTTGGAGACCTTAATACGGGTGTTTAGAAGCAATGTACAAAAGAGTTAAGAAGAAATTTTAGTCACTCAAACTATTTTCTTATTTTAACATAGTTTAACTTTGTAAAAAGTAATCCAGAGTACAATAACAAGTATACCATCTCCTGTCACTTGTATAGGAGAAAGTAAGTTCCTTAACCCCCACCTGTATAGGAAGAAAAACCAAGGATTGTATTGACCACTTAGATTTTCTGACACTTTATTATTAATCAGTCAATAAACACTTATTAAAAATTATTATTCACAAATAGGACAATACCTACTCTTAAGGTGCTCATATTTCATTTTGTTGAACAAAAATAACTATTTAAAACCAAAGAGAATATGGTGGCTGCATTTGTATAGCTTGAATGTATTATCTATTTGAGAACATGTATTTATATATATGAAGATACATCCCATTCTCCTCCTTTTTCTGAAATTTTCAGATGCCACATCTGCTCTTCTGCCATTTATACCTGTCCCAGAGCTCATTTACTTCCATTTGTAAACTTCCTAATTTCTAGATTTTGTTAGTAATTGTTCAACAATCCTATCTTATCATTGTCAATTCATTATGGGTTCATTTCCTGAGTATTCTTTTGGCTTCTACTGATGTTTCATTCTTGTGATCATCCTATGATCCTTTGATTAGCTCTTCTTAATTTAGTCCTTGCAGATATATTGTATAATTTCTGTGTAAGTTTCTAAGATAAATGACCTTTTTTCCTATGCTATTTCTATTTGTATAACAATAAGGCATGTTTCAAACAACACATTTTAAACATGAATTGCAGGTTTAAAGCATAACCCATTAATTAGTTTCTTACTCCTATACTAAGCTAAATTTGCCTTATCATCAGGTTTTTCTTTGTTAGAGTCCTTGACCAATTTTGACTCTCAGTTATTATAATAGTGACAATTACATGTAGTGATTTCTAAATTAGAAACAACAACAACAAAATAACATCAACAAAAGTAATTGTTAAATGATCAACTAGTGGCTTAAACTATGTGTACAATTTTCAAAAATTTATCTCATTTTGTTTGGGTGTACATAGTCTTTCAATATCATTGGGGGTCATGTGGGTCCTAGTATTACTTAGAATTTTGATTAATGAATTAGATGGAAAGTGCCAATTCAAAGTCACTCACAAATTTTGTAGATTACAAATTGGGGTGGGTAATTGATATTTTAAAGGGTAGGCTTGAAGTTTAAGATAACTATGGCTAATTAGTGAAGTGGTCAGAAATATACATGATCAAGTTCAGGAGAGCAGCAATTAAAAAACCATATAAATACTACGCAGATGCAAATTAGATAACCATTAACCTAGTGGGAAAAGATGAGGGAAGTATTTTATGAAATAGTGAACATTAGTGAAAACTTTAAGGCTGTATTTTAAAATAATTTATCATGCATATTTATTAAATAAAGCAAGACAAATGTGGTAGGTTATTTTTTTTTTTAATTTCAGTTTAGTTTAGTTAAATTTTAGTTTTGCTGTCATAGATGTACCCTATTAATATATGTATTCACTTGAATATTTTCTAGAAAAGTTGAGAAGATGGGCATTTCAACAAATAAACTGGCAATTATATAGCAAGTACTTTCATTGTGTCAAACAGTATGCCAGATACTGGAGATATGATTGGAAAAATAAAAGAACGATTGCTTTTAAAGAGTTTGCATTCTATTAAGAGAGCAAAAATGATTAAAAAAACTGGGATGATTTAATCTAAAGAAAAATAGTACTGTCAATACTCACAACTATTCACAGGTAAATATATAAAATACCCAATAATAAGTAAATCAAAGTCAAGATTGAAATAGTCCACGGTCATTAATTGAGAGGCACAAACTGAGTTATCCAGACAATAAACATAGCCCAAAGAGCCCAATTAAGTCTAATTCAGAGCCAAAGGCAGCTTGGTCCTTAACAAAGAAATCTCTAGGAGATATGCTTTTTAAAGATTAAAAGCATAGGAGAATGCAATTACAGGGAATCTTATTTAGATCAGAAAAAGAAACAATAATTAGACTTGTTTTGATTTATACACTCAAGTATTTATTTCAAGGCCCACACTTGCTTTTATATGTATATATACATTCCTCCCAAGATTGCCTTGGGAGTATGATTCTATACCTGTACTGGAACACATAGGACAATAAATGTAAATCCAAGTGCACATTAGCATAATAGTAGCTAATCTTGCCTGGTTGCAGATATGAAAATAAATGTGAAAGTTCACTCTGAATTGTAGAACTAAATTCAATGCAATCTAAGAAACATTTATAATATGTTGCTGTTAGACTAAAAAAGTTGCCTAACATACAATAAAAACCAGTTATAAAATATGACTATGTAACAGACATGTTGAATTTGTCTCAAAAATATTCAATATTGTATGGAATATCACTAAGAAGGATTCTTAAAATGAGTCTGATAACTGAGCCTACTGTTTGCATGTGTGTATATATAATTTATGTTTATACATGTACATATGCACACTACTGACACCTATATACACATATGCATTGTAGGAATAAAAAAATGTTTGTGTACATACTTTACTTTCTCAAAAGGGTAGCATCAAACCGCATTTATGACATTATTTAGTTTTATTAGCAACTGTTTCCCTACCTCAGGAAGTCCTTATTAGCCAATGTTTATGTTTCTATATCAATTGATCTTACATTCTTAGTTAAAAAAATCAATTGTGATTTAACATTGATTTAAGAATAGAGATAGCACAAGCTTTTGACAAGATTGAAGACTAAAAATTTAAATGAGTTTCTGAGTCCCTCATATTTTCTTCTTGGAATCAAAATGATTTCTACAAAGTAGCATATCAGAAAGCAAGGGAGGAACAAAAATAATTCTTGAAGGGTCACAATTAAATAACTATCAAATTTCTGCTTTCAATATTTCTAGTATTTAACAAGTACTTGGTGTCAGATATACTTAATAATGCTTGCTTAACAAATGTTTTTTTTATTTATTAAAAACTGCCAGCATAATATTAGAGAAATTTCAATCTGTATTGATGCAAGGAGGAGTACCCACAATGATGAAATTATAGGTATTTAAAAGTATTTATGTGAGCAACAACTTCCAGAGTAAAACTAAATGACCTTAGTGAAATAACTAAATATGTAAGACATCGTGAAGAATTATATTATTTAAAAGAAGATATGGCATATAAACTTCTTAGCTTTCAGTTAAAAGTTTTAATTGCAGGAAAGAATTCAGTTCAATTCACATTTGTATAAAATTCAGTGAAATGGTAGATTTTTCACTAAATATTGTTCATATATTTACAAGAGTACGTATGTTCATTTTAATTACTATTCCTATTTACTATTATTAATATTATTCCATAACTCACTGTGGGTAATCAATGAACAATATTCTGTCATTATTAGTCAGATATTTTCTTATCTAATATAAGGTGTTGCTGAGCCCAGGAGATTGGGGCACTTCACCCATTCCCATTCCAATGAGCCTGTCATCTTTGGACTATGCACATAAACTGGACTGGATTCAGTCATGGGGGAACTCAGTTTCTAATGACAAGGTTCAGCTTCCTTTTTCTTTATTCTCTGTGTTTAATTAAATCCTCAACCCAAGAGAAAATTGCTCATTGCTTGAGTTTGGGCTAATAAAATAACTTGAGAGGCAAGTTTCAATGGAATGGGAGGAACAATGTTGAAGTAGCCAATCACAAAGGGTGAAGGAAAGCAAATGATGATGAAGTAGAATTTTCAGGGATGGGTATATTTTCCCCAAAATTTGGCTGTAACAGAGAGGAGAAATGAGAGATTATTGGAATGGGATAGAAAGACAGAAAGAAGGGATTTTTTTTTTTTTTTTTTTTTAAGATTAGAGAAACCTGTCCCTCAAATTAAGGAATAGAAAAAGTACTTAGGGTCCAATATTTATTAAGTTCACAATAAATATTTATTATCTACCCACAAAATATTTAAAAATACACAAAACAGTAACAGTATGCATTGGTAAGAGTGAAACAATCACTAACAACTTGCCTCACATAAGTATAATTATAACCTGTTAGATATTATAGCATAAAGATAGAAGCAAATCATGGGGCAACTGAATAAGCACTTCACATTGTATCTTAGCTTTGCATTGCTCCCCTCAGGGCAATTGTTTCTAGCAAACCATGCCACATGCAAGATACATCCTACTGGTGGTCACCTTCAAGAAGCACTTGTCTAGGCATGACATGCATTTTAGCTTCCTTGTGTTTATAGCCACGTGGAAGCTAAGGTGTGGAACAGAATTAGCTTTCTTTCTTCGCACTTTTTATAAAACGTGCCAAAATTATATAAGCCTCTTGAAATGTGAAAAGGAAGAAAAAAGAGGCAGAGTAATTTTATTAAAAATTCACTGAGTCAGCAGCCAATGAAAGGATTCTTTCTTCATCTCAAAATGTCAAACTTTCATATCTGAGTCATGATTGGTTGGGAGCAGGACAAGCTCTATCCATGCTTTGTACAACCCTTGTTACTCTTAAATATGAAACAATTGTTATTTTTTGTGTCGGTTGGTTATCTTTTACTTAGCCAAACTCAAAAATGATTCACAAAATAAGCCTTAGGCTGATTCTAGATTTGAAAATAAGTTTTATGGAAAAATAGAAAATGTAGTTGTTTTAGAGTCACAAGTTCTGAATCCAAATCAAGATTTGCTATTTATTCCATATATGCTGCTTAGCAAATCAATTAGCTTTTTGGGTCTTTTACTTTCCTTATCTATTAAATGAAAGATTTGGGTTTAAAGATTGCTGGAATCCCTCCTATCTCAATATCCAAGATTCTACAAAGATTTCTATTCCTAAGATATTTTGGACTTCACTGTAAACTGGTAGATAATTTGTGAAATTTATAGAAGACGTTTTATTTGGAGCTCAGGACTAGAAATACATCTTTAGAAGTTTGGCACTTCAACTTCTACTTCTTTGCTTTTTCATAAGCTATTGTCTATGCCTAGAATGCATGAGCTTTTTCTCAAGAATATCTACTGTAAATGAGTCAATTCTGACATTCTTATCTGTTAAGTGGTACAGTAGATAGAGTGCTGGATCTAGAATCCAGGACTCTAACTCTATCTAAAACCTGAGTTCAAATCAGACTTCAAGCCATTTACTAGCTGTATGACCCTGGGTAAATTATTAGTTTCTTTCTGCCTTAATTTTCTCAACTGTAAAATTGAGATAATAATAGCACCTACCTTTTAGGATTTCTGGAGGGCTAAGTGAGATAATGTTTTACATTATTTAGCACCATGTCTGGAATATGACAGGTAATTAATAAATGTTTCTTTTCTTCCTATTAATACTCTTTCAGTTCTCAAATCAAATCACTATAAACTGATCAATTTGCATGTTGGACTCTTAGATTTGAGGGTGCAATATTTTGTCTCTCCTTGTTAAAATAGACTAATCTGTGTGAAACAGAGCAATTGAATAATTTACAGTGTATACAAGTAAGTGTACTCTATATATATGTATACACATGGATACACATATATAGAATAATATGAACATATATTACAATAAAGACATTGTAAACTTGTTTCCTTAAATAGGCAGTGGTAAATAAAAAGAGAGTATAAGTGTCTAAGCCAGCTAAACAGAAATTTCTAGTATTTGGATTAAAAATGATCTCTTCTATATCTAGTAAACATGAAATATTTTACATTAGAATGAGTACACTTAAATGTAGGAGCAAAGACAAATTTATTTATTTATTTATTTTGCTGAGGCAATTGGGGATAAGTGACTTGCCCAGAGTCACACATCTAGGAAACGTGTTAAATGTCTGAGGCCGTATTTGAACTCAGGTTCTCTTGACATCAGAGTTGGTACTCTATCCACTGCACCACCTAGCTGCCCTGCAAAGACTATTTTTATTGTTTTATTTGCAATAAATTATTTAATTTATTGTTTAATTAGATGATTACTTGATTTTATCAATGCAAATACCAATGCACACTACTAGACAGCCACACCTTTCCTTCCTGAATCTTATTCTTTTTAGTTTATCAAATCTTTTTACATTAGGGGTTTATCTAACCCCTATGAAGCCATTTTTCTTGTCAAATCTTAGAAGCAGCAATATGTATGAAGTGACCTGTATGCTGTTTCTCATTCTCACTACTTGACTATTCCACTTCTCTTTTCTAGTTCTGCATACTCTGTAGCATGGTGCCACATAATCATATTGATCATGTGCCATTAATTACCTTTTGACTTGGACATTATTCCAATCATTTTAAAATAATGGCCAGTGTGACTAGGACTCAAGTCTGGGAGAGTTTTGAATTTGGAGCTGGAATTGTGCTCTATGAAAACGAAATTAAATTATGAATTTAATCCATTCCCCTTCCTAGAGATTGATGTGGTGTTGGGTCTGCTGGAGGGGATTATGCTTCCCTTGGGTTGGTGCAGTAAATTTGTATATTTGTGATTGTGCTTTTTGAAGTAAAGATTTCTGTATAAGAGTTAATTTGCTCTTGCCCAATTTGAGGGGGATACAATTAGGGAGGAATAGAACCATTTGCAGGAAGCCTAAATACTTCTTTAAAAGGTCCAAAAAACCCCAAACAAACACAGAGAGGAATTCAACCCACCTGGTCTTTAAGCCCTGGAGGACAGATTGATTTATGCTACTTAGACATACAGCAAAAATGGGACAAATTTATGTTTAGGAGATCAAATTTATATTGAAGAAATTGTGTTTACACCAGCAGTCTGTTATTATGAAAATCACTGTATACTTTTCAAAATTAATGCAGTACCATTTTTTTCTTCTTCACTTCTGAGTGCAACTCATCATTCATCTCAATTGTCTGCCAAAGTTAAATATATTAATGGTTATTTTCAAAGACTTTTCAATTCAGATATAAGGGATAATCCATGTGATACGTATTTCTCAGCTATTTTGATTTTCTAATTTGTAAGGTGAGACAAATTCTTTCATATTGTCATGATATTTCACTAAGGCATATTATGATCTTTGGAATACAATAACATTAGTAAAAATGTATTTCATTAGGAACATATAAAACTCTTATCATCAGTAAGGAGTTCTTTGTATTTTGTGTACATGTCTTATATATAACTATGTTGGATGTCAATATTTAGTGGACTATTAAACAAAGTTATCTTTTAATTGATATCTATCATAATCTTGAAAGTTATGTTTTTAGACAGTTTGGGAAGACTTCAACTGATGCAAAAGGAAGGGAACAAATAGAACCAAGAGACCAATGAAAAATGTTAATTTCTTTTATTTTTACATCTCCTAAATGTCCCTTTACATTCCTACTCCTCTTTTCCAGGAAGCCATCTCATTTAGGAAAGAATTCCAGGAAAGAATTTGTATAGTAAAGGCATTACAAAGACAAAAGTCCATCAAAGTGACTACCCATGATTCCATAGTACCAATGATGAAATATGCTTTTCTCTTCCTCACAGAATAGTAATGGACTCATGGGGTAACATAATAATATTTTTAAGCATGACCAATGAGGAATTTTTTTTTTTTGCTATTTATATTTATTACAAGGTTTTGCTTTTATTTTACTTTTGTTAGTATGTCTATGGGGGGAGTATGAAACAAATAAAATATTATTTTCTTCATTTAAAAATACAATGAAATTTAAAAATATTCCTGGCAGATACCTTATTTAAGGAAAATGTTCTAGACTGAATTTTATTGTGCCAAGTGAAATATTTCTTTATACCAATAAATGATATGCCCAGTGGTATCTTATATTCTCTAAATCTTTCAACATGCCATGTGACCATAAAGACATGATGTTCTATATAATATTATTTGAAAAATATTTTCTTTACTTTGTTTTTGCTAAAGATATTTTTCAGTTCATTACTAAATTATTGACATTAAGATGTTATGGACCTTAGAAAGCCTATTAATTGGTAATAATTTATGCTTTTTTCAATTTATTTCTTTTTAGTTAAAGTACTGTCACATATTTTTATATTGTTTTACAACTTTCTCCTTGATGAGATAGTTTGATCATCTATCCTTGAATACTTTTAATTGTGTGTAAGCTCTACAAAGTGCCCTATTGTATTTGGTGAGATAAAACTATTTTTCCAATGTCTTCTGAATACAACTTCATATTGTACACTAAGTATGGATACAGTCGAGCTCATATGTGATACACATAAGTTTAACCAAGAAAATACAACACTTAAAAAAAAAATTGAGAGTGATTTTATTTATCATCTGCTTATTATCCTACTCCAGCCCTATTAGCAAATTAATTCATGTAATAATATGGTTAAGTTGGATTTCACACCAAGGTCTCTGCAGGATTCTTTCATACCACATTATGTATAAAATTTGCAGCTTTGTAATTTGCTGTCACTATCTATAATATTTTGAAAAACACTTCATATCAATCTGATGTTTCTCATTTGCCATATTCTTTCCATCAATTCTTATGTCTGTTGACTTAGCCTTAATTGTTTCTACTTACTCACTGTGGTGAACACATTATCCATAAATTTTTTGAAAAGGTGATATATTTACTTACTATTTAGGTTTTTGTGCAGTGCACATTTCTTAGATATGATATTTTAAGGAAACAGATGTGCTGGAATCTATTATATTGGAACTCTGTATCATATGTATTGTCTTCTAAACTTTATTCTTCTAATATGTTGTTAACTTTTACCTTTTCTCTCACTAGTCTAAAATATGTTTAGATGGGGTTTACAATTGCTGTGAAAAATGGTTATCAGAATGTAATTGACATGAAAGTAGTTCATTCTAAAGTTAATTCCAATTCTTTAAGTTGGCATTTTCTTTATGTTAGGAAAAAGGCAATTTCACTATTTTAATGGTATCACTGGATACTTTTCAAATGTAGTAACTTCTAACTTCCTTTTTGAAGAATATATTAATTATGAGGCTTGAAGTATCTGCATATTTTATGAATCTTCTATTTTTGTAATTTTTAATATTGAACTATATTTTCTGAAATTTTCTTTAGCTTAGAAATGACCACATAGAAATTTTACATTTTTTCCTTTTCTGTGACATGTTCTAATATGAAATGAAATTATTTTAACAATACTCAGATTGATTATACTAATTGTAGGAACTGCAAGGTAAAATTATGAAGTATCTAAGAAAAGATATTTTGGATTGCCTTAAGGCATGTGATGAGACCAATATAGCAACCTTTTAAATTTATTTCTTTGCCAAGAATCTAGGAACTCCATTTTCATATGTTTGATTTCTTTTTATATATTTTATTGTTAATACTTTATATATATATTTATTATATAATATTCTTTTATATATTTTTCTTATATCTCTGATTTCTTTTACAACAAAAATTTCATTTTGGGTGTATGTTAGTAATTTCAATAATATATCAGCTTGTTAGTTATTAGATATAATTCATAGTTGAGAAAAACAGTAAATAATGCTTGTTAATAGGCAAAGGACTCTCTGAGGCTTTATATGCTTTACCCTCTGCCACCTGCTTTTATAACCTTAAGACCATCAATTTGGAAATTTAAACAAAAGATGCTATGAGGGATATTTTGTGTTTTGTATTCTTCTTGTTTGCTCTTTTCTCCTCCAAAAGATATTTTATGATACCTTATCATATGATGATGACTATTTCCATGCTTTGACTTTCTAGTACTGTAAGATTATATTAAATCTTTTGCCTTGCTAGCATAGTCTTCAAGAACTCAGAATTATCTGCATATTATAAGTCATTAGAAAGGATTTCAGTATTACACAAAATAAAGTAAAAATAATGCATTATAATATTTATGTGAATCCACTTAATCAAAAGCTATCACTGTTTAAATTTCTGAGGATCAGTTTTTGAAATTAGTTTTCAAATTAGTTCTGAATATTTTGCATATTGATAAATTGTATTAAAGATGAACAAAGAATATTGGAAAGTAAAATTTAAATTAAGTATATTTAATAGTATTGACTAATATTGCAATCCCAATATGCAATTTTATAATACCTCATTAAATATGTCAATTGAGAATTTATCAATTTAGAACATGTAATTATGCAGTTTAGGTTGACCTGATGCAAAGTTAAAATTTGCCTCATGAAGAAGAGATTTATTAGATACATTAATAATCTAAAAAAGTTTTAAAGGAGATTGTTTTCACATTTCATTTTGGTAGGTTAATGTAATTTGCAATTAAAACTGTGTTTTATCTGTAGTAGCTCCAGTAGGCCTTCTATTTTAAAGTACACTGAAAGTGACTACTTATCAATAAGAATTAATTTAATTCAATATTTATTATGTACTAGGTGCTGGTGGAGAATCAATTGCAAATCTATCATGCTTTCATAGAATTTAGAATATGGTAAAACTATGTGATCTTTAATTCCAGAAAGATGGCAGAATAGTTCAGAAATTTCCAAGCTTTCTAGTTTTCCCCCCTAAACAAAATAAAATTTAGCCTCCAGGCAAAAATAGACCGATGAAAACCAGATAAGACTTGAGTCTTATTTGACTAGGGGTCATCCTGGGACAACTCAAGAAGTCCAGAAGAAAACCCACAGGACCAGTATTATACCCACTTGAAGTATAAATAGACTACCTCCATAGAAATATCAAGAGAGGAGCCTAGGGCTACCTGAGTTCTGCTGGGCCTTCAACCCAATCCACATGAACTTTTACTTGTCAGACTGCATGAGATGTGGGAAATCTAAGTCTGGAAGAGGACCTCAGCTGATTAGGAAAGCCAGTCCCAGTTGTATTGTGGATATCTAGACGTGGGTGAGAAGGAACCAACACACTAGATGAGTGCAGAAACAGTGGGGCAGCTGCAGGCACTTGCAGGAGATTTTTAGTTTGGTGCTCTAGGTCAGAGGGGAGAATTGAAGTGATGCTAGAAGCACCCCCCTCCCTCTCCTAATCCTAGGATTAGAAGTGTTTATACAAATAGTTCTCAAAAAAAAAAAATCTCACACACACAGGCAAAGAAGAATTTAACCAAAGAAATTTACAATGGGAATAGTGAAGACGAGAGTTCATCTTCAAAGAAGTTAAATAAAAGCCTTTTCTACCCCAGAGTAACCTTAAATTGTTACCTGCTCAGAAAGAATTCATAGAAAAAAAAAATTTTTTTTTTAAAAAAGCCCCTTTAAAAATCAAATGAGGGAGGTTGAAGTGTGTGTGTGTGTGTGTGTGGGGGGGTTTGGGGAGTGAGGTGGGAAATTAAATGGGGAAAAAAATAAAGTAATTGCACAGCAGAGAGCAAAAGAATAACCTACAAGGAAGGAAAGATGGACAGTCATGAATATATTATCTCTTCTATTATGATATATGCTTTCTTGGAATAGAAATTTATTGTTACATATTTTGAATCCTCCCTGATCTTCTACTGGGCACAGGAAAATTTTGTTTTTTTTTGTTTGTTTTTTCCTGTTCTGTCATTTTATTTTTTTTCTTTTGTATTTAGTTTTAATTAAATAAAAATAAGAAAAAATATTTTTTTAAATAATGTAATCTTGACACTTGTAGTAACAACACCAGAATCTTATTAAGTAATCTTTCCTCTGATTATCCATAGTGAAAGAGAATGATAGAAATAATTGATTGAAATATAATTTGCTTTTGGATTCTGTCCCTCTTGCATGTCCTTTTTACTTTTGTCTTCCATTTCCTCTAGGGCCTCTCTTTTTGCATTTGATCTTAAAAATGGTCCAATATAAACAATATTCCATATGAAGAAATACTTAAAGCTACATATAAAATCTTTATAATCTCTGCCAAAAAAAATGACAATTCTTATCTACCTGAAAGTGAAAGTTGAATGATTCTCATAGACATGAGAACCTAAATGATAAAAAAGAAAATTGACCATAAACAAATGTGTTTGAGAAATGTTCATGAGTTCCATTAAAAAAAAAAAAAAAACAACACATGACACTAACTCTTAAGGAAAAAAAAAGTAGCAGTTTGTGGTAAAGAATGAATTGTAGAACAGAATGTTATCTGAAGATATTATATCTCAATTATATCTCAGCCTTTATGCCAAATTATCCTATTAGTTCCTCTGTTCAAGCTTAAAAAACCCTGTACTCTATGGTATCAAATACAATTTAGAAAGTTAGGAATATATGGAAATAAAATAACACCTTTTTCACTCTAGTAAAGCAAAACATATTCAAAATTCTTATGAACATCTTTATGCCATCTCAATGACACAATTTATAGAATGTTAGATAAAATTAACATAAATCTTGTTTATATCTACAAGATTGGAGCTGTCATAAATATCTTCGGTAAAAAAAGACCTTTAGAAGAAAATATACATTATAAGAAAGTAGAGAAGGACACCTTCAAAAACTAACTTGATAGAAAAATGACAAAAAATCTGAAATATGAGAGGTTCTAGAATTTAGATAACTGATGGGAAAGTCTGAAATGCCACAGATGTGCATCACTGCTTCCCTTAAAGTCTGGAGGCTTTTTATGAAATAATCTGTCCTCATACTTCTCTCTGATTCTTGAACATAAATTTAACAATGTTGCTACATAGCTAGCAAATTAAAACAGCTCTTGAAGGATTAAGAAAGTTCTTGAAATACTGAAATTTGAAAAAGAGGTGGATGGATATATATTTTTTTTCTGCCTAGTGTCTTTTCAAATTGATACTAAACCCATTTTCACATCATCTAAATACACAGTACATACTCAGTAATTGTTGCTTGTTGGTGTCATTAAGGTGGTAATAAAGATCCTTGGATTCATTCCCTTAAATGCCTCTGGGAAAGGGCACAGAATTAGCTTAATAGCTGGTATCTAAAATTCAAAGGATACCCTCACTGCTTTAAAGTGTCTTATACCATAGAACCAAGGGATACTTCTAGACATCAAGGTGAATCTGGTAATGCTCAGTAGGATTGTACAAATAACATGAGACTTCTTCCCTTAAAGATATCATTAACACTGAATCAGTCAGGAGTGAATGTTCTTGGTTCATTAGCTCCAAAAGTTACTTATAGCTTCTGCTTAGCTATCTATTAAACATAGGCATGTGAAACAGTCTGCTGTTAGGGGTCAGCTATAAATTACTATTCAGCTGCAAATTTAATTAGTATGGCCAGTGCCAAAATAAATGACATAAAACAGTTGAAAGATACTTAAGGAACTATTCACTTTGTGAAATTTCAGGGGAATCCATTAAATTACAGAGGGAGAGAAAAAGCAAGAACAAATTTCCTGGGCACCACTAAACTCTGTTGGACAGGTGATGTTATCACCTGTTATTAAGGCACCACTAAATTCACGTCTGTCAAATACTATCCCATTTATTCAAGAAGTTCTTATCATTTCCCTCATTTAACTAATTGACATTCCTTTGTTTGTTTGAGGGTGTGTGTGTATATGCACAAGCATTCGCTAAAATAATTTGTACTAAAATGTGACAGCCTCATGAAACTAGGTTATTTCTTTTAAGTGGATAATATTGGATAGAATCTATAAACCACTTTGACACTTAGGAATTTGTAGTTTTCCTAAAGCAACAAAGCTGTTGAAGGTAGAGAGAAGTTGATTAAGTGCAAAAACATTAAACTTTTAATGATGTCTCATTGATACCCTGCATAATTGTTCCTATATTCAAGGGATTTCTCCATAAGTGCTCCTCCATTATTCAATAGGGCAAGGTACTTTGTGAATGCCATCAAAATCAATTACAGTTTGGCTACTTTGGGGGGCCAATGAGGCAGAGAATTAACCTCCAACTAATTTCCAAAGTCATTTACCAGCTGATAGTCTAGCACATTTACTGCCATAGGCACCAGACATTATGGAGCATTAAAAAAAAACACATGCTGTAGGGTGCAGAGGAAAGATTATCTGGGCCTGAGATAGACTTCTGAGATACAGGATTATTTATTCCCAATTCACAGGGGCCTTTTGGTTCAAGGATCTATGAAATTTAATTCTATATTAAATTAATCTAAAACCAAGAAGAGACTCTGGGCCCCTTAAATGATCTGAAAGACTTCCAGACACCTGGATAAATCAAGCTAAAGAGACATTGAAACTAAAAAATCATAGCAAAGGCCAACACATTTCCTATTAAAAGAGATGTCTAGATTGATTCTAGTGGTTGAAGGCCTTATGGCAAGGTTTTGGATACAAACATGAAGTCATCCATTTACCTTTATTTTTAGATGGAACAGGCTGAGTGGTTTACCTTAAAACATTTAAACAGCATACAAGGCATGGTGATCCAGTTACTTAATGACATCTATTATTACTGGATGTCAGAAATTACTGAGCTAAATCAAACTGGCATGTTAATTGAGGTTTATTTTAGAAAGACCACAGTGTAATTTAGAGAACCACTAAAAAGATACATTCTTTCTGAGGGGAGTCACTGTGTCTCCTTCAGCAATAATTCTCATCATTTTCTTCAGCTTACTGTGCTTGTCCTGAGGAAAATTGTAAGTGTGTATTTTAAGGAGGAAATAAAATCAGTCTCTCTCCCTCCCTCCCCCTCTCTCCCTTTTTCCCTCTCTCCCTTCCCCCCACCCCTCTCTCTCTCTCTCTCTCTTTCTCTGTCATTGTGTCTCTCAAGAAGATGACTGTACAATTTACAGAACACTAGCGTCATTTAGATAAAGGACTTTTTAATTCCCTTAGGGAAGAAATAATTTCATTAAGTGATTTTTTTGTGAATAACATTTTATTTTTTCCAATTACATGTAAAGATAGTTTCCAATGTTCATCTTATAAGATTCTGAGTTCCAAAATTTTGTCTCCCCCGAAAAGATGGAAAACAATATGATATAGATTATACACATTAAAACATGAATCAGTCATGTTGTTTAAGAAGACACAGAACAAAGAGCAAAGACCACAGAAACTGAGAAAATAATATGCTTCCTTCGGTATTTAGAATCTCTAGTTCTTTCTCTGAGTATAAATATCTTTTTTTTTGCCATGGATCTTTTGGATTTATTTTGAGTTTTTGTATTGCTAAGGAGAGTTAAGTCAATCACAGCTGTTTCTATGTACAATGTTCTCCTGGTTCTGCTCACTTTACTCAACATCAATTCACACCAATATGTCTAGGGTTTTGTTTTGTTTTGTTTTGTTTTTCTCAAAACTACCTGCTCATTAGTTTTTATGGTGCAGTGGTATTTTATTACATTCATATACAATGGCTAATTCATCCATATTTTTAAATACATTTTTTATTTCCAATTAATTTTATTCTATCTTTCCATAGCCCTTTCTTACATGTAATTTTTATTGCATCATCACCATCATCTGAAATGAATACATTTAATATTTCTGTCTTTCATCATTTGGTTGTGGAGCTTTTATGGCATAATGCATGATCAATTTTTGTGTCGGTGACATGTACTACTAAGATAAAGGTTTATTTCTTTCTATCTACATTCAATTTTCCCAGAAGTCTATCAGGTCTAATTTTTCTAAAGTTCTATCCAGTGGTTCTCAAACTACGGCCAGTGGGCCAGATGCGGCAGCTGAGGATGATTATCTCTCTCACCCAGGATTATGAGGTCTATTTAAAGGCCCACAAAACAAAGTTTTTGTTTTTACTATAGTCCAGTCAATCTGAGGGACAGTGAACTGGCCTCCTATTTAAAAAGTTTGAGGACCCTTGTCTATTCTTATATTTTTTCCCCTTTATTTTCTATATTTTCTTTATTAGATTTATTTAGTTCTGTAGAGGGAGGTTGAGATCTCCAATTTGTATCATTTTGCTTTCTATTTATTCTTGCAATTCACTTAACTTGTCCTCTAATAATGAGGATGCTATACCACTTGAAGCATAAATGTTTATAGTACTTTATATTAATTCACTGTCTATGTTACTTTTTTAAAAAAATGTGGTATCCTTACTTGTTTCTTTTAATTAGATCTGTTTTTGCTTTTTCTTTCTCTGAGACCAAGATTTCTACCCCTGATAATCTTTTTGCTTCAGTTGAAGCATAATATATTCTAACCCAGGCTTTTTCCTTCACTCTCTGTGTGTCTCTGCTTCGAAAGTGTTTCTTGTATTGCCTAAGAAATAAACTTGTTGATCGGTAGAATAGGTTAGGTTCATAGAACAAAATAGCCAATAACTATAGCAATCTAGTTTTTGACAAACCCAAAAATCCCAACTTTTGGGACAAGAATTCATTATTTGACAAAAACTGCTGGGAAAACTGAAAATTAGTATGTCAGAAACTAGGCACTGACCCACACTTAACATCACATACCAAAATAAGCTCAAAATGGATTTATGATGTAGGTATAAAGAATGAGTTTTTAAATAAATTAGAAAAATATAGGATAGTTTACCTGTCAGACCTGTGGAGGATTAAGGAATTTGTGACCAAAGAAGAACTAGACATCATTATTGACCACAAAACAGAAAATTTTGATTATATCAAATTTAAAAAGCTTTTGTACAAACAAAATAAATGCAGACAAGATTAGAAGGTAAGTAATAAACTGGGAAACCATTTTTACAGTCAAAGACTCTGATAAAGGCCTCATTTCCAAAATATATAGAGAATTGACTCAAATTTATAAGAAATCAAGCCATTCTCCATTTGATAAATAGTCAAAGGATATGAACAGACAATTTTCAGATAAAGAAATAGAAACTATTTCTAGTCATATGAAAAGACGCTACAAATTATTACTAATCAGAGAAATGCACATTAAGACAACTCTGAGATACCACTACACACCTGTCAGATTAGCTAGGATGACAGGAAAAGACAATGGCCAGTTTTGGAAGGGATGTGGAAAACTGAGACACTAATACATTGTTGGTGGAATTGTGAACGAATCCAACCATTCTGGAGGGCAATTTGGAACTATGCTCAAAAAGTTACCAACTGTACATACCCTTCGATCCAGAAGTGTTATTACTGGGCTTATAGCCTAAAGAGATCTTAAAGAAGAGAAAGGGATGTGCAAAAATGTTTGTGGCAGCCCTTTTCATAGTGGCTAGAAACTGGGAATTGAACGGATGCCCATGAATTGGAGAATGGCTGAACAAGTTGTGGTATATGAATGTTATGGAATATTATTGTTTTGTAAGAAATGACCAACAGGATGATTTCATAGAGGCCTGGAGAGACTTACCTGAACTGATGCTGAGTGAAATGAGCAGGACCAGGAGGTCATTATATACTTCAACAACAAAACTATATGATGATCAATTCTGATGGGCATGGCTCTCTTAAACAATGAGATGAACCAAATCAGTTCCATTTGTTCAATAATGAAGAGAAACAGCTACACCCAGTGAAACAACTATGGGAAATGAGTATGAACCACAACATAGCATTTCTGCTTCCTTTGTTTTTGTCTGCTTGCATTTTTGATTTCCTCAGGTTATTTTTACCTTATGTCTAAGTCCAATTTGTCTTGTGCAGCAAAATAACTGCATGGATATGTATACATATATTGTTTTTAACATATACTTTAACATATTTAACATGTATGGGTCTACCGACTATCCAGGGGAGGGGGTTGGGGAAAGGAGAGGAAAAGTTGGAGCAGAAGGTTTTACAAGGGTCAGTACTGAAAAATTACCTATGCATATATCTTGTAAATAAAAAGCTATGATAATAAAAAAAAAGTGGATAAGAAAAAGATAAGGAAGGAAATTACATCTTGCTAAAGGATACCCCAGATAATGGAGCAATATCAATACTAAACATATATGCACCAAGTGGTATAGCATCCATATTTCTAGAGGAGAAGTTAAGAGAGATGCAAGAAGACATAGACAGCAAAACTATACTAGTGGGGGATCTCAAACTTATTCTCTCAGGACTTGATAAATTAAACCATAAAATAAATAAGGAAAAAGTTAAGGAGGTAAACAGAATGTTAGAAAAGTTTGGTATGATAGATCTTTGGAGAAAATTGAATGTAGACAGAAAGGAGTTTACTTTTTTCTTGGTGGTTCATGAAAATTATTTAAAAATTGACCATATAATAGTCCATAAAATTCTTAAAAATCAAATGTAGAAAGACAGATGGTAAATGCATTTTTTTCATATCATGATGCAAAAAAAAAAAATCACATGCAATAAAAGGCCAAAGGAAAATAGACCAAAAATTAATTGGAAAATAAATAATATAAGCCTAAAGAATCAATGGGTAAAAGAACAAATCATAGAGACAATCAATAATTTCATCCAAGAAAATGACAATACTGAGAGAACATACCAAAATTTGTGGAATGCAGCCAAAGCAATTATTAGGGGAAAATTTATATCTCTAGATGCTTACTTGAATGAAAGAAAAGATCAGTGAATTGGTCTTACAACTAAAAAAAGCTAGAAAAGGAGCAAATCAAAAACCCTCAATTAAATACCAAATTTGAAATTCTGAAAATAAAAGGGGAGATTAATAAAGGTGAAAATGAGAAAACTATTGAATAAATAAAACCGAGTTGTTTTTTTTATTAAAAAAACCCAAAATACATAAACCTTTAGTTAATTTGATTAGAAAAAGGAAAGAAGAAAATCAAATTGTTTTGTCTCAAAAATGAAAAGAGAACGCCCAGAGAAAGAACTCTGGAAGATGACTAAAAACCATTACATTGAATTCCCAATCCCTATATTTATGCCCACATGCATTTTTGATTTCCTTCACAAGTTAATTGTACAATATTTCAGAGTCTGATTCTTTTTGTACAGCAAAATAACGTTTTGATCATGTATACTTATTGTGTATCTAATTTATATTTTAATGTACTTAACATCTACTGGTCATCCTGCCATCTGGGGGAGGGGGTGGGGGGTAAGAGGTAAAAAATTGGAACAAGAGGTTTGGCAATTGTTAATGCTGTAAAGTTACATATAACCTGCATGCATATAACCTGTAAATAAAAGGCTATTAAATAAAAAATTGAAAAGACAAAATTTTCCACCAATGAAAAGGAAATTAGAGCAATAATTATGAATAATTTTGCTCAACTATATGTTAACAAATTTAATAATCTAAGTAAAATGGAGGAATATCTACAAAAATATAGATTGCCCAGGATAATGAAAGAGGAAATAAATTATTTAAACAGTCCTATTTTAGAAAAAGAAATAGAACAAGCTATTAATCATCTCCCTAAGAAAAAATCCCCAGGATCAGATGGACTTACATGTGAATTCTACCAAACATTTAAAGGACAGTTAATTCCAATACTATATAAACTATTTGAAAAAATAAAGAAAGAAGGAGTCCTACCAAATTCTTTTTATGACACAGATATGATGCTGATACTTAAACCAGGTTTGGTGAAAATAAAGAAAGAAAATTATGGAACAATTTCCCTAATGAATATTGATGCAAAACTTTAAATAATACATTAGTAAAGAGATTACAGAATGTCATTCTCAAGACTGGTCACTATGGCCAAGTAGGATTTATACCAGGAAAACAGGGCTGGTTCAATATTAGGAAAACTATTAGCATAAATGCCAAATTAACAAAAATTACATGAATATCTTAATAGATGCAGATAAAGCATTTGATAAAATCCAGCACCCATTCCTATTAAAAACACTAGAGAATATAGGAATAAATGGACTTTTCCTTCAAATGATCAGTAGCATGTATTAAAAACCACCAGCAAGCATCATATATAATGGGGACAAACTAAAACCATTCCCTGTAAGATCACAGTGAAATAACGTTGCCCACTTTTCCATTACTATTCAATATTTTATTAGAAATGGGGGCAGCTAGTTGGCATAGTGGATAGAGCACCAGCCCTGAAGTCAGTTCCTCCTGACCTCAAATCTGGCCTCAGACACTTAACATTCCTTGACTGTGTGACCTCGGTAAGTCACTTAACCCTAATTGCTTCAGCAAATACACACACACACACACACACACACACATACACACAAATACATATACATATATACATATATATATATATATATATATATATATAGTATATATATATAGTATTAGATATGTTAGCTAACAGAAGATAAAGAAATTAAAAAGAAATTAAAGGAATTAGAATCGGTAATGAGGAGGACACCAAATTATCTCTTTTTGCAGATAATATGATTGTATTCTTAGAGAACCCTAGAGAATCAACTAAAATACTGTTAGAAATAAATCACAAAGTTAGCAAAGTTGCAGGGTACAAAATAAATCCACATAAATCACCAGCATTTTTATACATTACCATCAAAGTCCAAGAGCAAGAGATAGAAAGACAATTCCATTCAAAATATCTGTCTGTACTATAAAATATTTGGACATCTATCTGCCAAGGGAAAGTCAGGAACTATATGAACACAACTACAAAATATTTTCCAGAAAAATAAAGTCAGATCTAATAAGTTGGGTAGGCCTAGTGAATGTAATAAAAATGACAATACTACCTAAATTAATCTACTTATTTAGTGCCATACCAATCAAACTCCCAAGAAATTATTTTATAGATCTAAAAATAAAATAAAAACAATGTTCATTTGGAAGAACAAAAGGTCAAGAATTACCAGGGAATTAATGAAAAAACAAATGCCAATGAAGGTGGCCTAGCTGTGCCAGATCTAAAACTATATTATAAAATAGTGGTCATCAAAACCATTTGGTATTGGCTAAGAAATAGAGTAGTTTTTGATTTAGACATAAAGAGTGATATTACAAGCAAGTTAGAGGAACATTGGATAGTTTACCTTTCAGATCTGTGAAGAAGGAAGAAATTTGTGGCCAAAGAAGAAATGGAACTCATAATAGAACACCAAATAAATAATTTTAATTATATTATATTAATTATATTAAGTTAAAAAGTTTTTGTACAAACAAAACTAAATCAGACAAGATTAGAAGAGAAGCAATAAATTGGGAAAATGTTTTTACATTTAAGTATTCTGATAAGGGCCTCGTGTCAAAAATATATAGCAATTGACTCAAAATTATAACAATTCAAGCCATTCTCCAATCAATAAATGGTCAAAGGATATTAACAGACAATTTTCAGATGAATAAATTAAAACTATTTCTAGTCATATGAAAAGGTTCTGTAAATCACTATTGATCAGAGAAATGCAAATTGAGATAACTCTGAGATACCACTGTTTACCTCTCAAATTGGCTAAGATGACAGGAAAAGACAATGACCAGTATTTTAAGGGATGTGGTAAACTGAGACATTAATACATTGTTGGTGGAATTGTGAATGGACCCAGCCATTCTGGAAAGCAATTTGGAACTATGCTTAAAAAGTAATCAAAGTATGCATACCCTTTGATCCAGCAGTGTTTTCTACTGGGCCTATATCCCAAAGAGATCTTAAAAGCAGAAAAGGAATCAATATGTGCAAAATTATTTGTGGAAGCCCTTTTTGTAGTGGCAAGAAACTGGAAACTGAGTGGATACCCATCAACTGGAGAATGGCTGAGCAAGTTATTGTATATGAATGTTATGGAATATTATTGTTCTATAAGAAATGATTAACAGGGTGAATTTATGGAGGCCTGGGTAGACTTACATGAACTAATGATAAGTGAAATGAGCAGAAATGAGCATGTACATGGCAACCTCAATATTATACAATGATCAATTCTGATGCACACAACTCCTTCCAACAATGAGATGATTGACCCAGTTCCAATGATCTTGAGTTGAAGAGAATTATCTACACTCAGAGAGAGGAGTGTTGGGAATTGAATGTGGATCACAAGGTAACATTCTTACTCTTTTTGTTGTTGTTCGCTTGCATTTTGTTTTCTTACTCATTTTCTTTCCTTTTTGATCTGATTTTTCTTATACAGCAAGATAATTATATAAATATATTTACATATATTGGATTTAACAATATTTTAACATGAATAACATATATCAGATTGCTTGCCATCATTAGGGGAGGCAGTGGGGAAAGGAGGGGAAAACTTGCATAACACAAGGTTATACAAAGGTCAAATTATCCATGCATATATTTTGAAAAGTAAATAAAATTCAAAAAAATTCCATTACATTCATATACCATAACTTATTCAGCCATTTTCCAATTCATAGGCATACATTCAGCTTCCAGTTCCTTGCCACCACAAACAGTGCTGCTACAAACATTTTTACACATTTGGATCTTTTTCCTTTTTTTTCTTTTTCTTTTTTTTTTTTTTTAACTCTTTTGGATGCAGATACGTAAAGACATGGCTGGATCAAAGGGTATGCCCAGTTAGATAGTCCTTTTGAGCAAAGTTCCATATTGTTCTCCAGAATGATTGAATCAGTTCACAATCCACCAACAATTTATTAGGATTCCAGTTTTCCCACCTTCCCTCCAGCATTCAGCAACATCTTTTCCTGTCATCTCAGCCAGTCTGAGAAGTATGCTGAAATCACAACTAAATTTTTTTTTTAAATTTGCATTTCTCTAATCAATAGTAATTCAGGATAATTCTTCATATGAGTATAAATGATTTTAATTCCTTCAATAAAAAAATTGTTAATATTTTTTGACCATTTATCAATTGGGGAATGATTGGCATTTTTATAAATTTGAGTCAGTTCACTATATAATATAGAAATAAGGACTATATAAGAAACCCTTGGTATAAAAATTTCCCCCCAGTTTTCTTCTTCCCTTCTAATCTTGGATGCACTGCTTTTAATTGAACAAATATTTTTAATTTAATGTAATCAAATTTATTCATTTTGTGCTTTATAATGTTCTCTAGTTTTTCTTTGGCCATAAATTCCTTCCTTCTCTGCAGATCTGAGAAGTAAATTTCCTTGTTCTATTAATTTGCTTATACTATCATTTATGCTAAATTTTTTATGTCTAAATCATGAACCTGTTTTGACTTCATCTTGATATCAGATGTGAGATGTTGCTCTATGCCTAGTTTCTGTCATGCTATTTTCCATTTTTCCTAGAAATCTTTGCCAAATAGTTCATATTCCAGAAGATAGAACCTTTGAATTTATCAAACAGTAGATTCCTAGAATAATTAATTATTGTATCTTGTCTACTTAAACTATTCTACTGATACATTATCTAGTTTCTAACTAGTGTCAAGTGCTTTTGATGAGCATCACTTTATAATATAGTTTTATATCTGGTATAGCTAAGCCACCTTCCTTTGCATTTTCCTTGACATACTTGATCTTTTTTCTTCCAGATGAATTTTGTTTCAATATTTTATAGCTCTATAAAGCAATTTTTGGTAGCTTGATGGTAATGGTACTAAATTAGTAGAAAAATTTAGGCAGAATTTTCATTTTTATTATATTAGCTTAACCTACCCATGAGTAATGGTTATTTTTCTGTTTAAAAATTGTGTTAAATTTTTTTGTAATCTTATTAATATAGTTCCTGATTTTGTCTTGGTAAGTAGACTCCTAGATATTTTATATTCTCTACTGTGATTAAAAAATTGAATTTCTCTTTCTATTTCACTCTCGTACTTTCTATTAATATGTAGAAGTATTGATAATTTATGTGTTTAATTTATATCCTGCAACTTTGCTAAAGTTGTTAATTGTTTTTAGTAGCCATTTTAGTCGATTCTCTAGGATTCTCTAAATATACCATCATATCATCTTCAAAGAGTTAATTTTATTTCCTCATTGAATCCTCTAATTCCTTCAAATTCTTTTTCTTCTTTTATTCCTTTCTTTAATAATAGTTTGTTTTGTTTTCAAAATATGCAAAGATAATTCTGCAAAACCTTGTGTTCCTAATTTTTCTCCTTTTCTTCCTCTCTTCCCCCTCCTCTACATCTCTACATAGCAAGTAATCCAATATAGATTGAATATGTGCAATTCTTTTAAAGATATTTCCACATTTATCATACTGCATGTGAAAAATCAAATAAAAAGGGAGCTAAATGAGAAAGAAAAAAAAGGCAAACAACAAAAAGGTGAAAATACTGTATTGTGATCCACATTCAATCTCCATAGTCCTCTTTATGAATGCAGATGTCTCTTTCCACAAGTATATTGGAATTGACTGAAACACCTCATTGTTGAAAAGAGCCAAGTTCAGGAGTGTTGATCATCACATAATCTTGTTGTTTCTGTATACAGTGTTCTCTTGGTTCTACTAACATCACTCAGCATCAGTTCATGTATGTCTCTCCAGGCCTTTTTGAAATCATCCTGCTGATTTTTCTTTTATTTCTAAAGCTAACATTTATAGTACAATATTGAATAATACTGGAGATTATGGGCAACATTGTTTAACTCCTGATTTATTGGGAATGTTTATCTCTTATTCCCATTACATATAATGCTTACTGGTAGTTTTAGATAAATGTTACTCATAATTTTAAGGAAAATTCCATTTATTTAGGAGTTGTTTTTGTTACTCACTTTTTATTCTTTTCCAAATTATTTACTGTTTTTGTTTCATAATTTTCTAGCATAATTTGTTACTTTTTCCAATTTTTCTTCTTCGCTTATTTGATTTTAATCCTTGAGACCAATTCATATCTTTTGTTAAGGGTTTGCATATAGGCATTTGAAAATTTTTGTCCTTTTCTGAGTTTGTGTTTTGATCTTCCCTGTTGCCAAGTAACTTTCATTGGTCACTATTCTTATTTGTTTTTTGCTCATTTTTAAAAGTTGAACTATGCTTTGGGGATAAAGTGGCACTGTTTCAAGATTTTTTTCATGGAGTACAAATGGTGTGGTCATTGGCTTTCTGTGCGAGGGCCTCTGGATCTGGTGGCTTGCCCACTATGCTAGTGTGGTCTGTCCTGAGTCATGTCTTTTATGATTGTGGTTCCAAAGCTGTCAGTTTTCCTCTTGTGCTGGAGCTAGAGACTCATGGCAAGCCTGCTGTGCTACTGACTGTTTTCTGATCATTGCTGTGGCTGAGAGCCTCCTGCTGGCTTACCTGCATACTGTCTGTGCTGGGTTTTACTCTCATTTTTTTTCCAAGTGAGACATATCTTTTCTAAAGGCCTACTAAGTTATCTTGGGCTAAAAAATGTTTTACTTCATTCTTATATGGATTCTGTCACTCCAGAGTTCTTTTAGAAGCTTGATTTAAATTTTGTTTCTGAGGGAAACTGAGGAGAGCTGAGACAACTTTCTGGATCCTTTCTATCATTTTGGCTCTGCACCCATTAAGCTCACATTAAGGAACTTAATAAGGTTAAATTGTTAACATTCCCACATGGGATGATGATATTTGTATCTTATAAGACCTTTCATATATAAAGTCACTGCCTTTGATTGGCTTCAACTTTAACAGTTGAATGATAGTGATAGGATATAGCACTGGGAGCCAAAGGCATAAAATAAATCATTCTAGATCTTTCATCAAAATCCAATTTGAGACCAACTTCCTATTGGCCAGTTTTAATACTACAATAAAACTAATAATAAAGTTGATACAATTAAATGACAAATATGGAGGAAAAGTGATTTTAGAACTGGAAAGTACCTCAGATATTATCTCATTTAACCCTTCATTTCATTGATGGGGAAGTTGAGAGCTTCTAAGTAGTGAAACAATTTGCTGAAGTTTATTTACATGGGTTGCAAATGATAGCTTGGGGATAAACTCGGGCCTTCTAAATTTAGTAGTATTTTCATTATCACTAATTCCTGTTGTTCTCCTTATATTGTTATCACAGGTATGAAGATGTTTATAATGACATCTTAAGTGCTTGGATAAGAAGTGTCACATGAGAAGGACAAAGGGGGGCAAGGAAGCTAGGATTGTAACCAAGAATTGCCCAGTCAGCAAAACTAGCATAATCTTTCAGAAGAATAATGGCTATTCAATAAAATAAAGTATTTTCAAGTGTCCTTTATAAAATAAATAGGGCTGAATAACAAATTTGACTTTCAAATAAAAGACTAAAAGGTTAACAGGAAAGATAAAATTTAAGGAACTGAATAAGGTTAAATTGTTTATATTCCCACATGGGATGATTGTACTTTTACCTTATAAGACTTTTCTCAAAAAAAAAAAAAAAAAAAAAAAAAAGACTTTTCTCATTATTTGAGCAGTATATAGACAAAGGGCACAATTGTTAGTTGAAGGTTAGGAATTATATCTAAAAAAAATAAAGTTAAAGGGTAAGATGAATATTCTGAAAGACAGTAAAAGGAAGAGGCAGAAAAAATTATCTTACATGAAAAAAGCAAGACAAAAGTTTTGAAGGGGAGGGGAAGACGGGGGAGTGAGTAAACCTTATTCTAATCAGAATTGGTTCAAAAAAAAACCCCAACATATACCCTCAATTGAATAAAAAATTATCTTTACCTATAGGATAGTTGGAGGGAAAGAAGATAAGAGAAGAATAGAACCAAGGGAAAACTGGAAGAGGGGTTAGTCAGAAGCAAAATGCTTTTTGAGCAAAATACTCTTATAGTTGGGGTATCTAGATGGTACAGTAGATAGAGCACCAGCCTTGAAGTCAGGAGGACCTGAGTTCAAATCTGGTCTCAGACACTTAATACTTCCTAGCTGTGTGGCTGTATGACCCTGGGCAAGTCACCTAACTCGTTTCCTCAGTAAAAAAAAAAAAAAAAAATATATATATATATATATATATATATATATATATATATATATACACACATACTCTTAAATACTCTTATACTCTACTATGGGACAGGATAAAAGGAGAGAGAGAATATAATAAATGGGTAAGGAAGATAATAGTTAGCAAGAGTAAATGTGGGGAAAAATAAAGCAAATTTTTTGATAAAAGGCTCATCTTTCAAACATATAAATTTATAGAAAATAAGAGTCTTTCTCCAATTAATTCTCCAATAAAATATCAAAAGAAAAGAACACTTTTCAGATGAAGTAATTGTGCTATCCAATGTCATATTAAAATGCTATAACTCACTATTGATTGGAGAAATAGAAATTAAAATATTTCTGAAGTACCACCACATACCTATTAGATTGACTAATAGGACAGAGAAGGATAATGACAAATATCGGAAGGAATGTGGGGAAAAAGAGACATTAATGTGCTGTTGGTGGAGTTGTAGAGCAATTTGGAACTATGCTCAAAGGGTTAGAAAACTCAGGTATAAAACTGACTAATACCACTACTAGTTCTATATCCCCAGAGAGCTTAAAAAAAGGAAAAGGAACTATATGTACAATAATATTTATAGCAACTCTTTTCTGAAGGCAAAGAATTGAAAATTGAAGAGATTCTCATCAGTTAGTAAATGACTGCATAAAGTATGGTATCTAAGTATGTTGGAATACTGTTGTGCTATAAGAAATGATGAGCAACATGGCCTTTTCCTTTTTGCTGTAATTTTTCTTGTACAGCATGATAAATATGGAAATATGTTTAAAAGGATTATACATATTTAATATTTATCAGATTACTTGATGTCTTGAGGAGGGGGAGGTAAGAGGGAGGGAGAAATAGTGGGAATACAAAGTCTTTTAAAATGAATGTTGAAAATTATTTTTACATGTATTTAGAAAAATATTGAGAAAAAAAGAAATGATGAGCAGGATACTTTCAAGGAAAAAATGGCAAGTCTTCCATCAACTGATGCAAAGTCAAATGTACTGTGTGCAAAGTAGCAGCTATACTCTAAGATAATCAGCTCTGAATGACGTAACTATTCTTAGCAATAAAATTATTCAAGAGCACTCTAACAAGGCGGGAGAGTAAGTTACAAAAAGATTGAACAAATAAAAGGGGAACATGTTAAGATGGGATTTGAGATATATTCTTTAGGATGATTAATTTGACAGTTGAGTGGAGGATGGATTGAGTGAAAACAGGAACCCAATTAGCAGACAATTAAAATTGTCTGGGCATGAAACTTATGATGAAAAATGCTATCCATACAAAGAGAAAGAACTGATGATGTATAAAAATAGATAGAAGCGTACATTTTTTGAGATTATTTTTTGGTCTAATTTCTTTTACAAACTGACTATTGTAATGACTTATGGAAATATTTTTCATGATTATATGTATAACATATTGAATTGCTTGCATTCTCAATGATGGGGGAATCTAAAAGCATCACTACTAAGATCAGGGGCGAAACAAAATGCCCATTATCACCATTGTTATTAAATATTATACTAGAAATGGTAGTTTAACAATAAGAGAAGAAAAAGAAAATGAAGGAATTAGAATAATCATGGAAACAAAACTATCACTCTCTGTAAATGATATGATGATATACTTAGAGAATCTTAGAGAACCATCTAAAAAACTCATTGAAACTTTATCAAAGTTGCAGAATATAAAATAAACTCATGTAAATTGCTAGCATATGCATATCTATATATTACCAACAAAGCCTGGCAGTGAGAGACAGAAAGAGAAATTCCATTTAAATTAAGTCCAGATAATATAAAATATTTGGCAGTTTATCTGTCAAAACAAAACCAGGAACTATATGGACACAATCACTGAACATTTATTAAACATTTAGTAGATACTAATTACTGAGAATAGAGACATAAGTAAAAGTCCTTGCTCCCTATGATCTTATAATCTACTATGGAGACAAAATGAAAACAACTATAAACAGAAACTTTATATTCAGGATAAATTAGAAATAATAGATGGAGGAAAGGCATTACAATTAGGGGAATAGGGAAAAGCTTCTCATAGAAAATGAAATTTTAGTTAAGATTGAAGGTGATGGAGATAAGAAGGGGAAGTATTCCAGATTCAGGGAATAGCCCCAATTATAGAGATGAGGTGTCTTATGAGAGGAATATCAAGAAAGCCAGTGTTGTTGGACCCAAAATTGTTATTATATTTGCGTATTCAGTACTTTGCATTCATTTATTTGTCTATATGTTGTATCTCCCTAGTAGAATATAAGCTACTTGAAGGCAGGAGCTATTTTTTTTTGTTTGTTTTGTGGGGTTTTTTTTGGTCTTTATATTAACACAATCTGGCACACAACCTAATTTGAAGTAGGTCCTTAGTAAATGCTTATTATGTTGAATTATCTTATAGACATAGTATTATATGATACAGTTTTATTACAAACACACAAAGTAGTCTCTGAGACAGGTGTTATATTTGAATCCATAAGGACTGACTCCAGTATATAAAGATTGCACTATTTATATGGATATTACTATTTAATGATAACTTTTTAATGTACTTTTCTCCAAAGTATAAAGTAGTGTTGTATTTGATTTTAATTAGCAAAGCTTTTGTTTTCTCAGGAGCTCCACATGTGATAGAACTGATTGTCATCTGCTATGTAATTCATTCACAAAATTACTTTATAGGTCATCAGTTGATGGAAGTATTTGAAATGGAAATTCAAAAAAAGCTAAACTGTTGCTTATAAAGGGAGAGAAAAACAGTATGTTTTGACTTTTGATCAAATCTTATCTAGTAGGGTGTGTTTTTTTTTAAAAAATGACAGGTGTGTAAGCTGAGTTTGTTTTCACTGACTATGGGTATATTTAAAAATAAAAGATACATCCCTGTATTATTCATTCATATAAACATATATATTCACCATTGATATTGGAAAATAAATATTTTTTCATATATAAACTGTCATTGAATACAAAACAGGTTTGGGAGAAAATTATTACCAAAATGTCTGGCTATAAAATAGGAAAGAGAATGATAACTGAAAATTTAGCAGCATACTTATTATCAATATTTATATGAAAATTATCCTAATATGTTCTGGCAGACAACTAAATTGATCAATGTCAGTCAAAAAGGGAAGATAAACTAATGTGGGAAAAAAGTGAAAGGCAGTTGATACTAGGTCAGGGAGAAAAAAAAGAACAAATAGAATACTTGATGAAATATACTCAGACAACTGTTGGTGACACTTAGTGATCAAATCAAATGTTAAGTATCCATATTTTTTAAAGACTGAAGATGTTTAGGAATTTTTTTTTTCTGAAATCACCAGATATATTTCCTAATGTTATCTGTAAACTCTTACCCTCAAAAACAAAGATATAGATGCTGGTCCATTCAGAATAATTTCTTTCTTAGTTTATAGTTTATATTTGTGGCTTGAAAATTTTTACTTAAAAACTGTAGTGTAATTTTGGTTAAAGTGGCTCTCCATGTGTCATTGAATCAGGAAGTACATGTCACAGATTGATTGCCCCACAGTAGGCAGAATACATCAGCCAAAGTCTGGAGTACTCCTAAATCACTTTTCTAAGAACATAAAATCTTCATCTCATCTGGAATAGGCTCCTAACTGGTCTCCATTCATGTAATTTGTAGCTACTTGAGACTAGCCTCATGAACAATTCCAATGTTTCCTAGATTTCTTCTGGAATCAGGTCAACCCAGCCTTTTCCTGGAGACCTCTCCTACTCCTCTATTTCTTAGTTCCTCTGAGTTTATCTCTGAGTTCTCTCTGAGATTATCTTCCATATAAACTGCATATGTTGTATAATTATTTCCAAATTCTTTCTCTCATTAGAATGTGAGTTCTTTGAAGGCAGAATGTTTTGCTTTTATTTCTATTTCCAGTCTTTAGAACATTTTGTGGAACATAGTAAGTCAATAATGCTTGTTATTTTGTTGTTTTAAGTCACTTTTCGGTGGTGTCAAATTTTCTATGACCCCACTTGGGGTTTTCTTAGAAGAGCTACCAGTGGTTTTCCATTTTCTATTTCTAGCTCATTTTACAGAGAAGAAACTGAGGCAAAGAGGACTAAGGTACTTGTCAGGATGATACAGCTAGAAGTGTCTGAGGCCAAATTTGAACCTATCAAAATAAGTCTTCTTGATTTCAGGCCTGGCACCCTATCCACTGTACCACCTACTAGCTCAATGCTTGTTGGTTAATTGAATAATTGATATTATCTCTTTTAAAAGGACATTCAGGAAGAAGAGGCCCAAGGTCATTATGGGTGGAAGGTTTAAGTTTCTATCTCGAGGGACTTTATGATATATGGATTATAGGATCCTTTCTTGAAAAAAAAATATTATACAATGTGAATCACAGGTGTAGGGAAGTAAGCTACTTTCTCTACTACAGGAGCTGCAAAAGAGACAAAATATTCACAGATATGCAACAAAAAATAGACAAAACAAAACATCTCAAACAGTCTTATTATACAGGATTGCTTCCAGGTCCAGATCCCCTGGCCAGCTGTGTATAATTTTCTTTAGGGTTTCAGCTGTAAAATTCTCCTGACAATGATGTTTTTTTTGCTCTGAGAAGTATGCTGTTAGGAAAATCACTTTCCATTCGGCAGCCAGCACCTGATTCAGGAACTCAGGGAATTCTTAAACTCATAAGGTGGCTGCTAAGATGGAAAAATTCATTTCTAAGGATCAGTAGTCACTGAGTTTTGAATAAAGAGAGAAAGAAAGGCAAAAGACAGTAAATGATGCAGTCTTATCCCAGGTTTAAATAATCAAACATATATTTATCATTACTATTGTTACATAGTAGCTGAAAACATCTAGTTACCTTTACTGATGAGAGAGAAAAGAGAAGCATCCTCTCTTCACCACTATTCATTGGAAATCAAAGGGAAAGAGAATATGCACAAAAACAAAATAGAAGTAAGGGTAAGATATTACATATATGTATGTGTGTATATATGTATATGTGTATGTACATATAGATATATAACCATATTATATGTAATCTTATATCCCTGCATAAAGTTTTATATTTCTAATTATTATATATAGATAATGCATGTATATGTATGCATCTGTGTGTATGTGCATGTGTGTATAGTCATCAAATAGATGATTCCTTTTTAAGGGGCCATTATTTTTGACTTTCAATAGTTAATCATCTTCCATAAAATTTAGTAATTGAGAATATGATGACAGGAAAGAATGTGCCTTATCTGTATCTAGATATTTCCTGACAGGATCTGTGTCTAGATCCTATTCCATGAAAAGTGTTACAAATCAGAAAATTGGGGTTCTTGAGTGTCCCTCTTACACTGATCATGTTGTACCTCTATTCAACTTTTTCCAGTGATTCTCCAATTTATACCATTTTAATACATGAATTCCTTGACAATGCATTTCAGAGTTTTGACATTCTGATTTCTGTCTTTTTACCTTTTAGCCTTTTATCACATACTATTCATTTGGTGATTATTCTTGCCCATCATTTTTATTCATCTTCCCCTGAATTTGTCCCACATTTTTAATCTCTTTCTTTGCAGATAGAGTTCCTGAAGTTTAACTAAATGAGAAAAAAAAAGTGTTAACTACCTGTTCTAGGCAATGAAAAGAAAAAAAAATGAACACAGCTGCTATATTCAAGGAATTTAAATTCTACTGGGCAAAGCAAAATATGCAGAATTTATAAATGTTTAAAAAATATGATTTGGTTAGAACATGTGATAGTTTACCTCTCACATCTCTGAAGAAGGAAGGAATTTGTGACCAAATCAGAACTAGAACTCATTATTGAACACCAAATAGATGATTTTGATTATATTAAGTTGAAAAGGTTTTGTACCAACGAAACTAATGCAGACAAGATTAGAAGGGAAGCAATAATTTGGGAAAACATTTTTACATTGAAGAGTTCTGATAAAGACCTCATTTCTAAAATATGTAGAGAATTGATTCAATTTTATAAGAATTCAAGCTATTTTCCAATTGATAAATGGTCAAAGAATATGAACAGACAATTTTCAGATGAAGAAAAAAACATTTCTAGTCATATGAAAAGGTGCTCTAAATAACTATTGATCAGAGAAATACAAATAAAGACAACTCTGATACCACTATATGCCTCTCAGATTGGCTAAGATGACAGGAAAAGATAATGATGAATGTTGGAGGCAATGTTGGAAAACTAGGACACTAAGCCATATGTTCAAAAATGTTTGTGGCAGACCATTTTGTAGTGGCAAGAAACTGGAAACTGAGTGGATGCCCAAAGAATGGCTGAATAAGTTATGGCATATGAATGATATGGAATATTATATATTTCTATAAGAAATGATCAGCAGGATGATTTTAGAGAAGCTTGGGGAGACATATGAATGGATGCAAAGTGAAAGGAGATAATTATACACAGCAAAAACAAGATTATATGATGATCAATTCTGATAGACATGGCTCTTTCCAACAATGAGGTAATTCAGAACAGTCCTAAAAATCTTGTGATGAAGAGAGTCATCTGCACCCAGAGAGAGGACTATGGGCCACAACATATAATTTTCACTCTTTCTGCTGTTGTTTGCTTGAATTTTCTTTTCTTTCTTAGTGTTTTTTCTTCTTGATCCAATTTTTCTTATACAACAAGATAACTATATAAATATGTATACATGTATTGAATTTAACATATATTTAGCATGTATTTATATTTATTTGATATATTTAACATCTAGGGAGGAAGTAAGGAGGAGAGATAAATTTGGAACACAAGGTTTTGCAAGTGTCAATATTGAAAAATTATTCATGCATATATTTTGTAAATAAAAAGCCTTAATAATAAAAAAAAATCTGAAAAAATTAATAAAATCAAATGGTTGACTAAAAAAATAAAAATATAGCTTGGAAATTTGTAATGGGCTGAGGCTTGAGTTGAAGCACTGAGATCCCAAGCACATGAGGCTAAATAGTAATTGGACTGTACTCTATTAGTATATATGCTTGGAGAAAGAATGGCCCCTGCCCACTCTCTGTGCAAGTCCTGACGTATTGTATAGGAAATGACGATTTTGGTGGTTGAAGGCAGAGGGGCAGGAAGAGAAATGGAGAAAGACTGCTGGCTGGGTTCTGCTCTGGTGGCTTGTGGTCTCGTGGCTTCTGGTCTGACTGACTTCTCCCTTTATCTCCAATTCCTTTTACCTCTGATCCTTCTTCACTTCTACTGAGAATAAAGATTGAAGATTTTCCCCTTAACCTGAATCCCTGACTCCGGCTGATTTTAAAATATGTGGTCATCACAGAAATTGGGAAAAAAAGTATTAATAACTTGGAAAGTTGAAAGTTGGGGAGTTGGATAATCCTTGAGGTAAGCTCATTAAACTGGCTATATATGCCGAGGTAGGAGGTGAAATATCATGTCCGTGGAATAGTAGATATATTAATTTTGTTGGATCATAAAGTATGTGAGGGGGAATAGCATGCTAGCTTTCTAGCAAATTAAATTATAGCTAGATTGTGAATGGCTTCAAATATCAAGTAGAAGACTTAGCATTTTATCACAGAAGTAAAAAAGGGACACATTTTTTGTTAATTGTAGCTTTTGTTTTTATGTCTACTCCATTTCAGAAAGATACTCCTATAATATTAATAATGATAATGATGATAATTACAATAAATGTTTAAAAAAGGAATGAAAATGGGCAAAACAAATCTAATATCCCCAGTCTCTAAAAAGATGTCTTTTCATCTAGTCTTTGAAATTTTATGCTTATAATTTTATAAAATTTTAATTATTTTATTCTTTTTAGCATTCTGTCCTAATGTTATAGTCATTGTTTATTTTGTTGTCATTTTTTACTTCACTTTTATCAGTTCATCTAAGGCTTTCCATGCTTCTTCTTATTGCTATTAATACTTTCCCATAGTACACTAATACGACAGTCTATTGTTATATAGCAATTTTTTTTGCCATTTCTCTCTGGGTGGATACATAATATAATTTCATTCAGTTTTTTTTTGTTTTTTGTTTTTTGTTTTTTTACTAATATATGAGCTACTGACATAAATGCTTTTAGTATATGTATATCATCCCTTTGGACATTTTAGTTGCTTAGGACTTTAGATACCTAGAAAAGGCACCTCTCTGTCAAAGGATGTGAACATTTTAATCTTTCTCTTCTTTCCCAAATTCCTTTTTAGAATGATTCAACCAAACCATATCTAAACTAAAGAATGTTTTTGGGTTAATTTTTGCCTTTTCAATATCAACATTGATTGTTCCCAACTTTGGTCATCTTTGCTAATTTTCTGGACCTGAAGTGAAGTGAAGTGAAAACAAGTGCCTTGTTTTGATTGTCATTTCTAATAGCATTTGTAATTTAGAGCAGTCTAATTCTTCTTGTTTTAAGTTTTTCTTTGTCAAATGGTTATTCATATACTTAAAAAAATTAAATCAGTAGCAAATGGTTTTGATGACTATTAATAATATGACTTGAGGCCTGGAAATATCCATCCTTCATTGTTACTTCCTCTACCCCCTCCATTATTTTCCTTGCTATTTCAGACTGTTTTTTCAAGTTAATTTTTTATATATTGGCATAGCTGATCAATGAGTAACAAATTATTGGTATTATTATTAGATATTAGATGAATTTTGTGATTATTTTCAATGTGGGTTCTCTTTCTAAAATAGTTGTGTCATCAGCAAATAGGGCTAGTTTTATTTTCTGTTTGCCAATGTTTATATTTGTGATATCTTTCTCTTATTCTACAGCTAACATGAGTATTTCAAGAATGGCAGAAAATTGAAACATTTTTACTTTACTTCTGACCATATTGGAAATGCTTCTAATGTTTTGACATTACATTTAATTATAACATTTAATGTTTAAATATACATTATTTATAATTTTAAAATTATCCACTATGCTCACTCTTTTTGGAATTTTAAGTATAGTATTTTATTTGTGTACCTATAAGTATTATAATATAACTTTGAATGTTTTTATTTTATTGTGATTAATTATCTTGATATTCTTTAATGTTTCATTCCTAGTATAAATCCAACTTGATCATAGTGTATGATTTTTGTAAACATTATTGTAATTATTTTGTTTTGATTTTTAAAATTTTTGAAAAGGTATTCTAGTTCTCTTTCTTATTTTTCTCCAGTTATTAATATTATGTTTGTCTCATAAATGGAATTTTAAATTATAATTTCTTTCTTATTTTGTGAAATATTCTTTTTTATGATTGCTTTCTTCCCATTGTTCATGTCATATCATCTTACAGCACTCTATTTTGGGAATCAACTATTCTTTATTCTATTCTATTTTATATCACCTCTCCTAGTGTACAATGTGTCTGTGCTTCAGCACAGTACTCTTCCAGAAGATGGTGTCACAGTCCAATAGCTCTTCCACACTAAACCTCTCTTAGACCTCTATTACAGATATACATATTTTGTTTCCCCATGGTAAAGATTTTCATTGGAACATAATTTTCTTCAATGGTTGTATGCCATCTCTTTCATTTCCCCAGTTTTGATCCCAGCTTTGCTTCTCTAATTTTCATGCACATTCCACACACCCATTCCCTCAGAAGAGAGATTACAGCAATTGTAGTTCCTTTATTTTTCTCCCATGGACTTGATAAATGTACACCATTCATGTTCCCAGTTTCATCTACCTTGTTCCAAATCTTAAACTATTAATTCAATAAATTTTGTCAGGAGATTGTATGTTTTAGTCCATGGAGCATTTTTCTGTTCTTACCTTGTAATTTGCCTTTCTCCCCTTAAAATTAATTTACTCATATTGTTTTCCTCTTAAACGATTAAAAAAATCTTAATCATTGTTCTTAAAAAAAAAAATCCTCATAGATATGCCATTGTCTTTCTGTATTAAAAAAAAAAAAAAAAAAAAAAAAACTTTCCCTAATATAGTGAGCTTCCAGTTTCTATTGTTTGAACTGTTTGCAAGTCAAATATTTTACTTTTCTTTCTTTCCCCACCAAGGAATGCTTCAAATTATTTTCTTGTTAAACATTTATCTTTTTCTTTGGATAATTAGGCTTGTGTTTTCAGAGGGGATCATTTTGAGCTGCTGCTTGAGCTCCTTTCCTTTTTGGAAAATGTTATTCTATTCTCTTCCAAGATTTTTATTGGGTACAATGTAATATTTTTGAGGTTCAAATTTTCTCTTATTTCTATTTAATGGTGTTTCTTTTGAACAATTGTGGAATTTGTTGTTTGTTATTGACTTATTTATTGAAATTGTTAAATATTACTATTATATTCCCTCTAAATTGAGGCATAGTTTGTTTGGTTTGGTTTGGTTTGTTCATTTGCTAGTTTTTTTTTTTTTTTTTTTGGTCTTTCTGCAGTTTGTTTCTACTGATATTTTGTTCTTGCATTCTGAATATTATTGTTGTCTTTTAAAAACATTTGTCATACACTTCTGAGAGAAGTGGGTCAAAGTCAATAAGTTTGACTTTTTTAGAAATTGTTGCCTTTTGGTACCCACCTTCACCCCATTTGTTGCAATTTAGTATCTTTTTATTTAAAATTTCATTTCTTAAATGGATTCATCCCTTCCCCTTCTCAGTCTGTTATTGAGACTCTTCCCCCCTTCCTCCATTAAGGAATATACAATCTGAAATATATTCTCATAATTTTTTCTCTTATGGATTTTACTTCTCTTTTGATTCATCCATTTTTTTTTTTATAGTTCTTTGGTTTATGTCAAGCTCATAGCTGATATGAATCTCAGTGACTTCCTTTCCCAAGCTACTGATTTTTTTCTTTATTCTCCCACATAGTTCTCATTTTTTCCCCCAATTTTTTTTCTACTTTCTCTCAATTTCAGGAATGGAATGCATGTCAATGACTGTGGGAATGTCATGCCCTTTAGGATGGCTGAATTAAGAAGCTGGATGAAGTGGCTCTATGCAGGCAAAGGTCAGAATCAGGGAGAGGTAATAACTAGTACCCATTTTTAGCTACATACAATATTATAGGATTCATCAATTTATCACCTCATAACCTTTGCTTTAAAAGCAGTAAGGAATTTAACAAAATTTTTTTTGAATTAAAGTGAACTAAATTTAGAACTTAATAAATACATATTATTAAATATGTTAATAAATACACCAAAATTGAAAGTAATGATAAAGAAGGAATTTCTGCCTACTCCATAATTTTGCCTGTAACTAGTTCTGAAAATAGGTCTTGAGATGTTTTAACCAACTTTTTAAGCTTTAAAAATATTATATTTATTTTTAGTTCTAAATTAACATTTTCTTCTACTCTCTCCTTCACCCTTTAAGAAAGAATACATGGCATATTATACATATGAAGTCATGCAAAACATACTTCCATATTAGCTATTAAACAAGAATAATATACATGTTATACAAGAATGATAAAAGATTTAAATATATATATATATATATATATATATATATATATACTTCATTGGCACTCAGTCAATCAGTTTTATGTCTAGAGGCAGATATGTTACATCATGAGACCTTTGGAGTTGTGATGAATCATTTATTGATCAGAATTATTGACTTTCAAAGCTGAGTTTTAACTTAACATTTGACAAAAAAGCAATTGTTAGATACATTTGACAACCAAAGTAAGCAGTGTGCTTTCTCCAATTCCTGATCCTTTAGCCATTTAGTAACCTAGAAGAAGATATTTGCCATATGGTACTTTGGTTTCCTGGTTGAATGAACATAATTACCCAAGTGAAAATTGTTTTCTAAAGCAATAGTTTCCATTTCTAAGACCATATATATGTGAGTTCATGTATACAAAATAATTTTAAACAATAGAAAATTCTAAGGAAATTAAGGGCTAGATAACAGAAATCCACATTTCTTCCTTTTTGACAAAACTACCTTTAGTGAATTTAATCCTGTATATGAAGCAGATGGTATAAATAAATGGCTCATAACAACATGTGCAAAAGGTTAATTGAGTTGCCCTATCACTGCCAAAAAAGTGCAACAATAACAGAAAGATAAAAAATACTGTTTTAATTAAATGATATTTAGAATTATGTCTTTACTCTTTTTTGACTAGCTCATCTAATGTTTATTTTTTCTGGTAGTATTATCATCATTTATAGGTATCTGCTTTCTTTCAAATGAATTAAAGGTCTACATGGATATGACTAGGAGATAGATCCAGCATAGATGACTGAAAAGTGGAAGTCAGAAAGGTAGGAGGAAAAATAGAAGACCACTAAACCTATTTTTTCCCTCTGAGGCAATTGGGGTTAAGTGAGTTACTCAGGGTCACACAGTTAGCTAGGAAGTGTTAAGTGTATGAGATCAGACTTGAACTCAGTTTCTCCTGACTTCAGGGCTGGTGCTATCCACTGGGCCCTCTAGCTGCCCCAGGACTACTGAACTTTAAGTAGAAGAGAGAATACAGGAAAAATGAGTGATCCACAATGTCCAAGATTTCAAAAAGGTCAAGTAGGATGAGACTCATGATTATAATATCTACTTAAGAAAGAGGGTGTTATGGGTCAGAACTCTAAACGTGAAACAAGAATTCTTATAAGGTGCTACCTCAGTGGAATTGATGAGACAATGGTTAGCTAGTTTAGGATGATGATTAATAAATAGTTCTCTAAGTTCAGTATGATTGATTTAATCTTAGAACAAATAATAGTTTCCTAGTGATATAATAATTGGTCTATACTCAGTGTAGAACATATAAGCTGGGACAAACTCAGCCAGGGATCCAGAGCCAGAGAAGACAAGCATACTGGAGGTGGGAGCTCAACCTCTTGGAGACAAGAAGAGAGCCAGATTCATTCACTTCATCTCACAGCACCTTGGTGGCTGACCTCCTGCACTTCCCCCACTGAGACCAAGGCTGGTCTGAAAGGCTCTCCAGAAAGCTGGCCTGGGTGTCAGGCAAGGAAACTAGATTGTGAAGGAGATAATAAAAGATTTGGACTTCAACACTTGGCTATTCTCGTGGTGAAGTCTCTGCTGAAAAGAAGGCTGCTCCCAAGATCTCCAGAAAACGAAAAAGAACATTACAAGAGGAGAGAGCATATATGTACAAAAATGTTTGTAGCTGCAAAGAAATAGAAACTAAGGGGATGCCCATCAATTGGGAAATAGCCAAACAGTTTATGACATATGGATAAAATGAAATACTATTATTCTACAAGAATTAATGAAAGGCAAACTTTCAATGAAATTTGGGAAGACTTATATGAACTGGAACAAAATGAAATGAATTATTAAGGAGAACAATTTATACAATCTATTGTAAAAACATACAACTTAAAAGTTGCAAAATAAATTCAATGTTCAAAAGTGACTGATTAACATACAAAACTAATGATTCTTTCACATGATCCATATGAACATTTTCTTTGTTTGACTATATATATTTGTTTCAAAGGATTTCTTCCCCTACCAAAATTGAAAAGAGGATAGAACAAAAATCAATTTTTATATAAAGATATTTAAAGAAAAATAAAGTTTTGACAACAAGAGATTACTGGTAACCTTAGAGAGTTCATTTGAGTAATAAATTTGGAAGCCAGGCTAGAGAGTGTTTTAGAATCAAGTGAGGAGAGTGGAAGAGGAGAAGTGATGGAATTTGGTTTTTTCAAGAAGATCTCATGAATGGGAGAAGAGATATAGGACAAGTACTACAAAGCTGGTAAAACCAAGTGAGGTGGTTTATTGATGGAGGATAAACAGACATGTTTGCAGTTAATAGATACGCACCTGTAAAATGTGGAGAATTTGATGATTAGTGAGAGAGAAGTGCTTGAGTCTAGAAGGCAAATTTCCAGAGAAAACAGAATGGAATTGAATCAAGTGTACATGTAGAGGGATTTGCCTTTGCAAAAAAAAGGACTTTTTTTGTGTGTGAGAGAGGGGTGAAAAATAACATAGTTGGGGAAGACATCTGGAATAACCTAGGAATCACAATTAGAGATTTTCACAATAATCTCTTCTAAGATTGAAAATTTTAGTACCAGTATTCTGGGCAACATGTTACAAAATTCTATAAAGCAATTGAATATAGGAATCATTTCATTTATATTTTAATTTCCTATGGTACCTAATATACGGCTTTTTTTTTTTTTTTTTTTGGTCAACTCTAATGGGTCCCAAGTCCTTAGAGAATGGCAAATATAAATAAATGACTTCCTGAAGGGTAAAAGCATTTAGCTCCAGACACAATCTGAGAGTAATTTGAAGTATTCTAACTCAAAACAAAGAGTACATGTCAAAGACCATCTAATTCAATCCCCTCATTTTACAAACGACAAGCCTGAACATTAAATAGAAATACCTTCAGCAAGGAAACCAAGAAATGTGTCACACAAAACCATATAAGGTAACAAATAGCAGAGATGATATTTTCTTTACTACATAAAGCAACTAGTTGGTATAGTGTACACAGCCCAGAAACTGAAGTGAGGAGAACCTATCTTCAAAACTGAACTTAGATACTTGCATGCTATGAATCCCTGAAAATTGTTGTCAAGAGGACCTATATTGCTTTGTGACCTAGGACAAACCACCTAAGCACTATTTGCCTTAGTTTCCTCAACTCTACTTTCCAGTGTTTTTGTGAAGTTAAAATGAGATATTTGTAAGGAGCTTAACATAGTGCCTGGAAATGCTTATTGAAAGTTAAATAGTTATCTATCATATTATTCTCAATGAAATAGCAAAAGTAACACTATTGCATCAAAAAGTTTAAAAACCTCTAATTGTTGTCTATAGTTTTTAGACCAAAATATAAATTTATCAGTAAGTAATTTAAAATTATCCACAAAGTAGTCATGATCTCTTTATCTCTTGTAGAGAGCCAGAACTCTGGAGAAATATACTTGAAAGAAGTATACTTGAAACAAGATATTAACTCAGAGGAACTCAGAGAACTCAGTTCTTCAATGCTTATCTAGTTATATCTATTTAGTACTTAGCATGGTGATGTGATAGTTCTCAGTTCACACGTATTCAGTATGCTGTAATGATGTAATTGTAATAAGAACTGGGGACAGGAAGGCAGACTGAAGTCAGACTGGCAGACTGACAGACTGCTAGAGGAGAATGGGTCAGACACAGACTGTGTTAGAAACAATAAAGACTTTGGACTCTATTTTTGTCCAATTCTTCATGCTTTTCAACTGTTTTGTCAGTACCACCCCCCTCCTGCTATTTCCCCTTTTTCTTATTTTAGAACTTATGTAATTCCTAATAATCAATTGTATTGTTTTATATATATATATATATATATATATATATATATATATATAATAAAAAAATAAAATGTTTCCTTGGGAATTGAATCAGGACCATTATCATTGTAATATTCAATTAGTTGCTCTCCCAGTAGTCCCCACTTATCTGGCTCTAATTTTTCTTCCTCAGAGAACCAAGGAGATGTGTATTCTAATGTATCTAAGAGTCCAATGATCTGTTCCCAAGTTACAAGCAAACCTTTGTGGAGGGCTGGAACCATGCAGAGGGCTGGAACTCTGAAAAGGTATACTTGAATCCAGAACAGCAGAGTACTTAAGGCTAAGTACCTACTCAATGTGATATAATGGTTCTATAGACATATACTTAGATGATATGGTGATGTGATGGCTCTCTTCACCATTGGGTACCTGCTGAATGTGGTGTGATGAGGTAATCGTAGGGAAGGATTGGAGGGCTGAGGGAGAAGATCAGAGTCTCTCTGCCACAGAGTTTTCAGCAGGGAAGACTTCAGGCTCCAGACTCCAGAGTTCAGGCTTTGACAAGTCATGTGGCAGTTTGCCTGCCTCCTTCACTTCTCCTCCTAAAGACCAAGGACTCTGACTGATTCTGACTCCAACTGATCCTGAGCCCCTGTGGAGAGCTAGCCTAGACATTACAAACTTTGCCATTTTATTAACTTACTATGTTATCTACACATTTCCCTTGGGGTGTGAAGGCTCTTTTCTCAGTAATCCCTCCTTTTCTTTTTCTTTTTTTTTTTTTTAATTTCCTCTGTTCCATACACTTTATGATTTAGCCAAACTGGTCTCCAAGTTGTTTCTTAGATATTGCACACTATCTTTTATCCATGGGCCTTCTTAAAGTCTGTCTTCCATGCCTAGAACAGTTCAGCTGACCTTAGATCTTTACTTCTTCTAAGATTTGGCGTAGTTTTCTCTTATGTGACTTCTCCCCTCACTTGTTAGTGTTCTCTTCCTCTTATTTACTGTGTGTGCATATGTGTATGTTTGCACATATATTCCATTTAGTATAATATAAGCTCTTTGAGGGGAGGGCTAGTTTCAGTACTTCCTTTATACTTTTTAACTGATTTAGACTGAATCAAATTGATTTAATTAGATGGAATACCATATTCATAATGATCAATACTCACTGACAATGCCATTGCATTATGTTTTGTGGGAAATATGATTGATCTTCAAAGATGTTAACCTCAAAGCATGAATCACAAACATTTCCATCATACTATATAGTCCACTATAGATTCATCATTAACTAGTTATCTAAATGATTTTTGAGGCTTCTTTTTGCATCATCGATTGATTGGAAAATTGTACATATTTATTAAAATTATTTTGAAACTATGAAACCAATTCAAGCATGTGACATTAATGTTACTAAATAACATTTAGATTGCTTTGTATTCACATACCATTTTTGAGAATGTGTGGTGATTCCTGGGAGTAGAACTAATATGGTGGAGTAAAGTCAGGAAGCTGCTCGAGCTCTCCCAGTTTTCCTAAAAAAACACATTGAAACCAAACCTCTGAACAGAGTATGATAGAATGAAACCACTCTCGAGTTCAAAATAGATTGAAAAAACTTCAAGGAAGGTCAGTCTCACTGGGATGGAAATAGATTCTAGGAAAGCCAGTGAGAAGATCTTGTGTACACTTGTGAATATGAATGGGATGAACTCCCCCACAAAATCATAGCAAATAGCAGAGTGGATTAAAAATAGAACTCTATAATATGTTGTTTACAAGAAAACACATTTGACACAAAGGGACAAATGCAGAGGAAAGGTAAAAGGCTAGAACAGAATTTATTATGCTGAAGTTAAAAAAAAAAAAAAAAAAGCAGGGGTAGAAATTCTGATGTCAGATAAAGCAAAAGTAACAAGATATTAACAGAAACAAGGAAGAAAAGTACATCTTGATAAAGGGTACTGTAAATAATGAATAGTAATGAAACTAAATGTGAATGCCCCAAGTGGTAGATCAGACAAATTCCTAAAGGGTTTTTTAGTCAATTACAGGAAGAAATAGACAGCAAAATTATTCTCATGAGGGACTTCAATATTCTCCTCTCAGAATCAGACAAGTCTAACCACAAAATAAACAAGAAAAATACTAAGGAGATTAATAGGATTCTAGAAAATCTATATTTGATATTCCTCTGGCGAAAATTGATTAGGGACAGAAAGGAATACACCTTTTTCTTAGCAGTATATGGCACCAACACAAAAAATGATCATGAATTAAGGAATAAAAAACTCACAATACAATGCAAAAGGCAGAAATAGTAAATGTTTCCTTTTCAGACTATGATACAATAAAAATTATATTCAATAAAAGGCTAGGGAAAGATAGACTAAAAACCAATTGGAAATTAAATAATCTAATTCAAAAGAATGACAATCATGAGACAATGTACCAAAACCTGTGGTATGCAACTACAGTAATTCTTGTGTGTGTGTGTGTGTGTGTGTGTGTGTGTGTGTGTGTTTATTTATTTATTTATTATAGCTTTTTATTTGCAAGTTATATGCATGGGTAATTTTACAGCAATAAACAATTGCCAAACCTTTTGTTCCAACTTTTCCCCTCCTTCCCCCTATCCCCTCTCCCAGATGGCAGGTTGACCAATACATGTTAAATATGTTAAAGTATAAATTAAATACAATATAAGTGCACATTTCCAAATAGTTATTTTGCTGTACAAAAGAATCAGACTTTGAAATAGTGTACTATTAGCCTGTGAAGGAAATCAAAAATGCAGGCAGAAAAAAATAGAGGGATTGGAAATTCTATGTAATGGTTCATAATCATCTCCCAGAGTTCCTTTGCTGGGTGTAGCTGATGCAATTCATTGCTGCTCTATTGGAACTGATTTGGTTCATCTCATTGCTAGAGATGGCCACGTCCATCAGAATTGATCATCATATAGTATTGTTGTTGAAGTATATAATGATCTCTTGGTCCTGCTCATTTCATTCAGCATCAGTTCACGTAAGTCTCTCCAGACCTTTCTGAAATCATCCTGCTGGTCATTTCTTACCGAACAATAATATTCCATAATATTCATATACCACAATTTATTCAGCCAGTCTCCAATTGATGGGAATCCACTCAGTTTCCAGTTTAAGGCCACTACAAAGAGACTTGCCACAAACATTCTTTAAGATTTCTTTGGGATATAAGCCCAGTAGTAACACTGCTGGATCAAAGGGTAAGCACAGTTTGATAATTTTTTGAGCATAGTTCCAAATTGCTCTCCAGAATGGCTGGATATATTCACAATTCCACCAATAATTCCCTGTTTTCCCACATCCCCTCCAACATTCCGCATTATCTTTCCCTGTCATTCTAGCCAATCTGATAGGTGTGTAGTGGTATCTCAGAGCAACTACAGCATTCTTAAAGGAAATTTTATATCTATAAATAGCTACATGAATAAAATAGAAAAAGAGATCAATGAATTATACATGCAACTAAAAAAGCTAGAAAAAGAACAAATTGAATGCCCCTAATGAAATACTGATATAAATTGTGTCCCCCTTGGCTTTTGGGGAGCAATGGAAAAAAAAAAAAAAAACTGTGAAAAACTATCCTCTGGGAATGGCCTGCCTCAAGGAATCAAGATAAGTGGTTTCATTCTGTTATCTTGGTGGTGGCTAATTGCACCCTCTTTTGAGGAGCTGCATTCTCTATTGAGGAGTAGCACCCTCTATTGAGTTGAAAATTAGTCCAGGACCACTCCTAGTAGTTTGAACTTAAGTGGTCTCATTAAACTGGGAACCTAGGCCTGGGGCACTGACAACATTGAAGGAATCTCATTCAAAAAAAGCCTCAGTCTCATATTTCTTATAAAATAACCATTTTGAACTCCAAATCTTTGTAGAAGTTCGAAGTAGAAATGATACTTTGCCAATGAAGCTCTTTTCTTGGCAAAGCTGCCTGTTAGGACTCCTGCCTGCTGTCATGAGACCCTTTTCTCAATCATAACCTTTTGTTATTTCTCTGCCAGGACTTCTTGCCACTCAGAAGTCTGTCTTCCTACCAAAGCTGACTTTTCAATGCCAACAATAAACTTCCCTTTTGCTATTCAGACTTTTTGAGTTCGTTAATTCTTTCAGGTTGAACCTGCATCAACCAGAGGGGATTCCCACAGCTCTCTGCACTGCCACTAACCACATCAATACCAAATTAGAAATTCTGGAACTCAAAAGAGAGATTAATAAAATTGAAACTAAGAAAACTATTGAAGTAATATATAAAACTAAGAGTTGGTCTTATAAAAATATATCTATATGTGTTTATATATATATATATATATATTGCTTCATTTAATTAGAAAAAGGAAATAAAAAACAAATCAGCAGCATCAAAAATGAAAAGATAATTTTATTAATATTAATTATACTTATAAGGATTTTAATAATTATAATAAATCATTATTGGCCAAACTAATATAATAAAATTTATAATTCTGCCTAATATGGTCTACTTATTCAGTGCCATCTTAATCAAACTGCCAAAAAACTAGAAAAAATAATTACAAAATGCTTTGGGGAAGAACAAAAGATCAAGAATACCAAGGGAATTAATGAAAAAAAAAATACAAAGGATAGTTGCTAGAAGTATCAAACCTAAAATTATAATACAAAGTAGCAGACACAAAAACCATTTGGTTCTGGTTAAGAAATAGAGTGGTAGATCAGGGGAATAGATTAGATACACATAAAAAAAATTGAGGCCTATAGCAATGTAATATATGATAAAACCCCTAAACTCCAGCTTCTATAATAAGGACTCACTACTTGACAAAAATTGCTGGAAAAACAGGAAAATAATGTCAGGAGCTTGACATAGACCTATATCTCTCACCCTTTATCTAAATAAAGTAAAAATAGATGCATAATTTGGGCAGAAAGGATGATATAAACAAATAACTTTGGAGAAAGGAGGAATTTATGATCAAAGAAAAATTAGAGAACATTATGAGAGGTAAAATGGACAACTTTGGTTACATTAAATTAAAAAAAAAAGTTTTTGCAGAAACAAAATCAATAGAAATAAATCTAAAAGGGAAGTACAAAGCTAGGGGAAAAATCTTTATAGCCATTTTTAAATCTGATAAAGGTCTCATCTGTAAAATATGTAAATAATTATGCCACATTTCTAAAAATACAAGTGATTCCTCAATTGACAACCTCAAAGGATATGAACAGGTAATTTTCAGATGACAAAATTAAAGCCATCTATAGTTATATGAAAAAATGTTTTAAATCATTATCTTTTAAAGAAATGCAAATTAAAAGAACTCTGAAATACCATCTCACATCTCTGAGACTGGCTAAGATGACAGGGAAAGATAATGATAAATGTTGGCGGGGATGTGGAAAAACTGGGACACTAATGCTTTGTTGGTGGAATTGTGAAATAATAAAATCATTTTGGAGAGCAATCTGGAAGTATGCCCAAAAGGCTAAAAAAACTTTGCATAGCCTTTGACCCAGCAGTGCTAATAAAGATTCTGTATCCCAAGAATATCATATAGGAGGAAAAAGAACCCACATATGCAAAAATATTTGTAGCTGCTTGTAGAGGGTTACACAGTGGAGAAATTCTGGGTGAGATATAAGACCTTTCAGCCCAGAGGGAGCCTGCTAACAAAGTCTAGTTCAGCTCTCATCTTCCCTTGGGGGCATCTCAGCTTTCCTGAGAAGTCACAGGGAATGACAAGCTGTGTGTGACTTGAAGCAGAGATATTTGCAGCAAAGAGGCATCTATGTAATAATTACAAGGTGCTTATATTTAGCACATACGCAGTGTGCTGTAGTGATGTAATTGTACTAAGGTATTTAAGGCTGAGAGAACTTGAAATAAATGGACTTTGTTTGACCATCCACTTGTGTTCCTGACTCTTCACTCCTCCCCCAAGATTAAGGACTGTGGCTGGTACCAAGGTCCTCCAGAGAGCCAGTCTGGATGATGTATATGGCAACCAACATGGGGCATAAGAAACACAAGAAACAAAGAAGCAGGAGTGCTTGAGGGATGTTTATGAGTAGAATCCTTCCAGGAGAATTCATTCAGTAACCCATGGGGAAGGAAAGACAGAAGAGACCCGGTAAGATTTTTTCAGTTTGGGTAATTAATTAAAATGGGTCAACACATCAAAGGCTTGAGCCAGGAGACTGATGAGGGATTTATGAAAAATGCCTACTCTGACTACAATACTACTTCTCCATTTATCAGAAAGTTTGCTTTCATAACATCTCACAATATTTAACACTTGCTATAGTAAAATTCATTCTTTGAAAAACAAAAACTATAATCATTTAATAAAGTGATATGATGGAAAATTTCAGGCTAGTAGAAAGTCAAACTAGATTAAGAGAATCAGATCATTCCTGAGAATTTTAGTCTGATAATAAAATAATCATTCCCCATTGAATATAGTTATTTCTACATACATAGCATCCAGAGGAATAGGACAGAAAAGACTTTGATAATGCTGTTTGCATTCCTTAACATGTGGACTCAGATAATGGTCAATGAACAAACTTACTATGATGTTGAGGTAAAAATAATTTTGTTCCCATAAAACAAAAAATAGGGGATTGTTAAGGACCACACGTAAGTGTGAAGGGGCAGGTCAGTTCTCTGAGAGCCCTCCAGCTGTGAATCATAACACACTTGAAGGAATTGCAAGCCAGCTTTTCCTGATGCAGATGATGCTTGTGAATTGGGAATGAAATTAATTGGAGGCAAGAGGGAAGAGTAGAGAGGTCAGAGAATGCAACTGCCTCTCATTCTCCTTGTATTATTATCATCCTCTTATATGAAGGAATCCATTCTGCTGGTCAGAATTTAGCTCTCCAGCAATCACTAGCAGGTGGCTCTCATAACATCCAGCAGCCATTAGCAGGTTGTCCCCATAATAGCTGTTCTTTTTTCGGTAGCAAAAAAAAAAAAAAAAAGGAAAACAAGTATATGCCCTTCAATTGGAGAATGGCTGAACAAGTTATGGTATATAAAGGTAATGGAATATTATTATTTTATTTTAAAAAATGATGAACAAGCTGATTTTAGAAAGACCTGGAAAGATTTACATGAACTGATGTTGAGTGAAACAAGCAGTACCAGGGATACATTGTCCACAATAACAGCAGGAATGTATGATGACCAGATATGAAAGGTTGGTTTTTCTTAATGGTTCAGTGATTCAAAACAATTCCAATAGACTTTGGACAGAAAAATGCCATCTGCATCCTGAAAAAAAAAATGCCATCCTGCATCCAGGAGACTGAATGTAAATCAACACATGCTATGTTCACATCTTTTTTTCTGTTGTTTTTTTTTAATCTCTCCTATGCTTTTTTTCCCTTTTGCTTTGATTTTTCTTTCCCAACATGATTCATAAAGTAATATGTATTAAAATTAAATTTAAAAATTTAAGAACAAAAAAAAAAAGAATAAAAGAGAAATACCTCATGTACTAAGTAGAGTTCTGGAGAAAAGAAGATCTAGATTCAAATTTTTGAGCTGTATGATTAGACAATCCTTTAACTTCTCTGAACCTCAATTTCATTGTCTATTAAATAAAATAACAAAGAATGCTATCCTTTTCATAGTTCTGTCAAGAGGAAAAAATTCAGAAAACATAAAAAATTTCTGCAGAGAACTCCATAAACTATTGTAGATGTCATCAGGTACATAAAACAGCATTGCACTAGTAGAGAGTACTGGACTAGAATAAGGAAGACCTAAGTTCAAATTCTTCCCTTAGATCTTAGCCTCTGGCAAGTGACAACTTCTGTCTGTACCAGTTTTTTTTTTTTTTTTTGGTAATAATATGGAAATAGCAATGGAATCAATCTTACAAGATTCTTGTGATGGTCAAATAAGCCAAGAGCTGCAAAGTAAATCTTAAAGTTCTATATAAATGGTAATTATCATTATTTTTTCTAACAAGAAACTTTATGTGATAATCCTTAGAGTAAGTGAAAACATAGTATGTAAATAGCAATATTTAGTTCTTTTCATGTGTGGGGGAAATAAACAAAGGAAAGGTACAGACTAAAATTGTTTTATCTAATATGCATAATAGCCAGTATAGTTGAGAAGCATTACTCATGGATAAATTGTTTAAGTCTGGAAAATGCTGCTTCCTCTCCTCTCCACCCCCCCCCTACTATTTTGTATATTATCAGGATGTTTTTATAAGGGCAGAAATGAAGAACTATTATTTTCCATCATTTTGAACTATTTATCATGTTATCAATATTTTTTCTGGTGTCTTTACTCCAATTAAAGACATTTCAAGTAAAGCAACCTAATTAATACACAGGAGATAACTCTTATTCTGCAATTATTTCAATAAGTAGAAAATGTTATTTGGAGTCTGTTCATTCTTTGAAAAGCAAAAACTATAATCATTTAATAAAGTGATATGATAGATAATTTCAGGGTAGGAGAAAGTCCAGCTAGATTAAGAGAATCAGATCATTCCTGAGAATTTTAGTCTGATAATAAAATAATCATTCCTACTTGAATATGGTTATTTCTACATGGATATAAATATGACCACAAAATAGACATGTTTTTACTATTATATTTTCTGAATAGAATTGGTCTAATATTATAGTTTTTTCTCAGAGATATGACAGAAAGCCAGAAAACCACTCAGTAAAATTTTGCATTTACCTGTCCATCCTCTGACTGAAAAGCAGCTAAACTATATCCTTGAATGAAATTCATTGTTACTTCTGGGTTTTTTTTTTTTTTTTTAATTATGTAAAACTTGTAGGAAAACATCAAGAGGATGTTTTTGTGACCCATTTATTCAGAGTAATAGCATGTCTTCTCTTTATGTAAAAGTCTATCAAATTTGCATCTCTCAATTTGGAATTGAATTTTTGGAGCCTTGCTTATATGTATTTTAGAAGGATCAATTCATTAATATTTCCATCATTTCTAAGAACTTTAAGTTGCCTTTGGTAATATAATTATGTTCTTTAGTTCACTGCTTTTTTCTGATAAATTAATAAAAAATGTATACCTTAATTATTGTTTCAGATTATTTGTAATATAAACAGATTCATCAAATCTTTTCAAGTACAGATAGATCATGAATGTGAGATAATTAAAGATTCTTCCTATTCAGAGATAATCACTCCTCTGGTTATTTCAATATCAAGTTCAAGGCTAGTTCAAGAGAAGTACTGATTTCCTGGGAAGATTAAGATTTCTGCAGGAAAAAAAAAAGATTTATGTTGTATCTTTTGGGATTAAAATGTTTATCTTTGAAAGTAATAACTTAATTTTTCTTCCAATTTTTCAGCAATTTGTGTTAATATTATCATTTAAAGCATTTTTTTAAATGTTACATGAGGAAGGAAGAAAGGGAAGGAAAAAAGAGAAAGAAAGTAAGAAAAAAGTCTAATGTGATCTTCAGATGATTAAAGAAAGAATAATGTGAAGAACATTAGAGGACAAAACTGAGTTAGGGGCAACTAAATGATGGATTGGATAGAGTACTGGACCAGGAGCCAAGAAGATTGAGTTTGAATCTAAACTAAGACACTTCCTAGCAATGTGAGTGTAAACCTCAGTTTTCTCAACTGTAAAATAGACACAGGAAGACTTTGTTTTAAGGAAAAAATTAAATAACCTTCATAGAGGTCTTAGCACAACATCTGACTCATACTAGACACTTAAATGCTTATTCCCTCCCCTTTCCATTGATATTCTTTGTCATTTGTGGGACACAAATGTATTATTGAATCTGAATGCTATCTTAGGAAGGACATTGGCAAACTGAAGAGTCTTCAGAGAAGAATTACCATGTTGATCATAGAGCTGAAGATTATATCATATGAGCATCAGTTAAATAATGGGATGTTTATTTTAAAAAGAGAAGAGGGAAGAAAATAACCAATAATTTTCAAATAATTGAGGGGTTACACATAGAATGAAGATTTTTTTTTAAATGTGTCCTGCTTGCACATAAAGGGTAGAAATAATATATAAGAAATTGTATGAATGATTTACAAAGAAGAAAATTTAGGTTTAGAACTATCCAAAAGTTGAATGAGCTGCCTAGGGAGATAAAAATTTCATTTCCTTTTATATCTTAAAATAGAACACAGATGAACTGGAAACATTGTAGCAAAAAAGTTTTCATTGGGTGCATGTTGGACTAGATGGTCTCAGAGATTTTCAAATCTATTCTCTTATTTTGTATAAAGTAGAAAGAAGTGAGAAAATTCTATTAAGCAATTAGGGCAGCCAGTTGGCAGAGTGAATTAGAACATCAGGTCTAAAATCAGGAAAATGGTTCAAATCTGAATCCTGATAATATCTTTGTGATGGTGGGATAATAACTACTTATTTGTATCAATTTCACCAACTATAAAAAGGGGATTTTAATAACATCTATTCCACAGGTTTGTTGAGAAAAGCAGATAAAAATACTATTTTAAAAACAGTTAACACAATACCTGGCCCATAACAAATGCATGTTTTTTCCCTGCTTCTACATTTCTTTTCCCAACACTCAGGTCTTATGATCATAATCTATAGCTAAAAGAGAATTTAGACATCATTTAGTAGTCCAATCTTTCAATTTTATAGATTGGGAAAGTGAAACCCAGAGAAATGAATTTGAATTTAGGTCCTATGATTGTAAATTCATGGCCAATTCTACTACATAAGTGAGTAGCCATGGTTAAATCATTTTCAACACTGCATATTATCTAAGATATTATTGATTAAATTATAATTTCTTTATGCCAGTATTATATTGATTTCGAGCTGAGACTCTAAGCATTTTTTGTGTCATAAATCTTTTTTGCAATCTGGTGAATTCTATGTGACCACTCTAAGAAGAAAAAAGTTCTTAAAACTTTAAAACGTTTTAAAACTGAACAAAATAAAATGGATTTACCAAGTAAACAAAAATTTGGTGAAAATAAGGATTTTCCTTCCATCTAAGTTAACATACTCTTAAAAATCAGTCCATGGACTCCAGGTTAAGAATCTCTGCTCTACTGGATAATTGAATATTTGCATTCTACTCTCTTAGCTGCCTGCATTTTATGCTTATCCCTAAATGGAAATAGTGAGGAACAATGACTGGGATAGTGACCTTCTACTCAATCCAATACAGTCTAAGGGCCTTTATGAAAACATGTGTAAGGCACTGTGTAATATGTGTAAGGCACTGTGCCATCCTAGAACTTCCAATTAAAATATTTTCTAGAGATAAATCCTGTTGGGGTTTTCTGGAGGCAGCCTTAGTCTCAGTTGAAATAAATAATTACTTCAAAATCGCAGCCAGCTGGTAAAAATGCAAACGTTTATTTCTCCTTCCAAAATAACCCAGTTAGTTGAGACCTAATTCTCTGCTTGAACTCTAAGAGATCTTGCAGCTTTGTCCTTGGCTTCTGCCTCTGCTTTCTTCAGCCTCCAGCCAGCACCAAGGTAGAAGATACGATGAATCTCTCGTGCCTCAAAGATAGGGCTTGTAGGCTTTCTTCCAGAGTGTCCTGTCTCTGACCCCCGTCGATGTTCTGGAGAAATTCTCTTTAGCTCTAAGAGCTTCCTCCATATATGTCATCTCCCAAAGGTTAACTCCTCCTTCTCGAGGCAGGGATTATGGGTTATCTCCCAGGGTGCTCTCTGGTCCTAAGAACTTCAAGGGAGGTGTGAATTCGGACTAAGCTCTACTAAGCCCTGCATTCTCCCAAACGTGTGAACTGCATTGAGTACTTAAATACTTATGACCTCTCTAAAGGTGTGAACACAAGCAATGTTTCTATCAGTTCCACTTAGTACCTAGTTTCAAGTTCTGGCCCAAAATATCTCTTTCTATGATCAAATCAACTCCAATGGCTTAACACTTTGTAAAGATTCCAACAAAATCCAATCATGCTTATCACATTAAAATGAGATAATGTATACAATGACTTTTGCAAACTTTTAAGTACAATGCATGTCAACTAACATAATTACACCTGGCACATTATATTGATCTTAAATTTTACTGAAAACTTAACCTGTTTCTTAAAAGAATCCCTATCTTTAATAGTTACTTTTCCTTGTGTCCAGTAAGAAGAATTTTCACCGGTAGGGTCCTGGATCATTTACTTAGTTGGCCAAAAATTAAGCTCCTCTTAACCTTTAAAAGAGGTCCTGATGACACTATTTTAAAAGCTTAGAAAATAAATATGAAAACAAAATCAACTTTAGATCCTTCAAAGAAATCTTACCTGAATTAGTTATAAGTTAATCAGACAATTTTGGATTATGTATATAGTAAAAACCTAAGCAATGTAGAATAATTGGGCAGAAAGTATAATGCAGATTAGCAAAACATTTGAAATATGTAATGTATTTTAAATTTAATTTTAAACTTCTACAGTAAGCCTGATAAATGTGTTGAAATAATGAAACTTTTGAAAAAGTAACTGTGAATCTAGAGTCCTGAATTTGAATTCCAAATCATACCCAGTTATAAGGAACCTATACAAGTTATTTAGTATAAAATATTAGACTACAATTAAAATATTTAGAAACTATATTCATACAAGGTCATAAAGTAAAGGGTTATATTTCACTAGGGAAGAAAATTGACATGTTAGTTGGAATTAAAATAGGAATTAACTTTATAAACTTGAGGGTCGCTACAATTAGCATCTTTGAAAACGCTGTTGCTTTCCTACTTTACTGTTATCTACAACTATAAAAGTCAATGTATCCATCCATCTACATTATCCTATGATTCTTAAGGCATGCAACAATTATATTTTAATTGGCTAGCTGCTATACAATATAAGAAATTAACAGGCAGATTAAAATCACAAATTTAAGGGGACAAGTTAAATAGTATAGATGCCATATAAATTAATCCTGATTATTCATTACTCTAACTATAAAGTATTTCTCATTCCTCCTCTTCTTCTTCCTTCTTTCCTTCCATTCTTCCTTCCTCCCTTACACCCTTTATTCCACACATCTTTTCTTCATCATACTATTTTGCCAAATCTTATTTCTTATGTTAGATCTGTTCTAAGTTTATAATTGGTATTTTCAAAAGAGATATCTTTGGCAATGCATTTCATTAAAATGTTTTTATTACACTTTTGTTTACCTTGCAAATCCATATATTTTATTTTGTGTATTTAAAAACATTTTCTAAAAGTGGTCAATGTGGAAAACTGATTCTGTATCAACTGTATCCCAGTTAAGTCTTTGCGTATGGTGCACATGTATGGTGCAATAACCCCAAAAGTTATTAAGTTACTTTTGTTCTGTCTGGGCAATTTCTATCTATACACTATAGCCACAGATTAGCAATACTCTTTCTCCATCACTTCCTTGAGAAACTTTGGAAGACTATACAGGGAAAAGCTGTATAGCTGACCTGAAGCTCAGCTTGGCAGTAATACCCTGACTTTGCAATTCTATCTTCAAGTCCATATTGAGATATATATTCTAGGCACCTAGTTTGCCCAATGGAGAGAATGCCTGATTCAGAGACAGGAAGACCCGAGTTCAAATTTTGCTTTACATAATCCTTGGCTAGGTAATCTTAGGCAACTCATTTAAAATTTAGCTTCTTCTAGTTTCAACTGTTGCTTATTGAATTGAAGAGAGAAAGAGAGATAGAGAGGGAGAGAGACACACATGCACACAGTTTGTAAGAAGACATACTATGATCAGATTTTCATTTTAGGAATATCATTGTTAAAGCTGATTGGCATATAGGTTTGAGGCTAGGGAGACATGAGGCAAAGAGACCAATTAATATTCTGTGGCAATAGTCCAGGTGTGAGGAAATGAAGGCCTTCATTAAGATTTGTCTTATTAAGGTAAAAGGGCCTTGTAAAATCAGCAAACCAGAAGTGGACCCTGGGAGCTACTGAATTTGGCAGTAGTGGCACCACAATAGTGGTGGCTTCCAGAGGGTTTCTGCCCACAGGAGCAAGGGGGGGTTCTAACAGTTGGTCAAAAGGATTTTTCTTTACCAGCACTGAGGCAGGATTTTATTGCTTTGAGCATTCATAGATCCAGGACACAGCCTTGGCTCATAGACATAGGGCAAGGATGAGTACTAGCAACTTAAAAGCCAGAGTAGAGTAAGGGTCCTCATCACAGTTCCAGGAAGAAAAGAGTGCTTTTGGTCATTTACACACCAGAACAGAGGCCAGAAGAATAGTAAACACAGTTTTCCTTGAATCATACTACCTTGGAAAAACTGAAAACATGTAGGTCCCTAAAAAAATCTCAGAAAGAGTGGCACAATATCTCTGAAGCCTGGGACACTGCACCCTCTATACTGGAAATAGAACCCTACTTTATTTTTTTAAATAATAACCTTTTGTTTTTAAAATATATGCAGATAGTTTTCAACATTCACCCCTACGAAACTTTGTGTTACACTTCCTCCCACTCCCTTCCCTAGATAGCAAGTAATCCAATATAGATTAAACATGTGCAATTCATCTATACTTATTTCCACATTTATCATGCTGTGCAAGAAAAATCAGATCAATTCAGTTCCAATTGATCAATGATAGACAGAATCAGCTACACCTAGAGAAGGAACACTGGGAAATGAATGTGGACTATTTGCATTTTTGTTTTTCTTCCCAGATTATTTTTACCTTCTGAATCCAATTCTTGTGCAACAAGAGAACTGTACGGTTCTGCACACATATATTGTATCTATAACATATTTAACATGTATAAATCTGCCTGTCATCTAGGGGAGGGGGTGAAAGGAGGGAAGGGAAAAGTCAGAACAGAAGTGAGTGCAAGGGATAATGTTGTAAAAAATTACCTAGGCATATGTTCTGTCAACAAAAAGTTACAATAATAATGATGATAATAATAATAATAAAGATGTTTACATAAAAAAAGAAAAATTCAATAAAAAACAGGAAAACAAAAACAAAAAGCAAGCAAACAATAACAAAAATGTCAAAATACTATATTGTGATCCACATTCAGTCGCCATAGTCTTCTTTTTGCATGAAGATAACTTTCTCCATCAAAGTCTATTGGAATTGCTCTGAATTAACTCATTGTTGAAGAGACATGATCTGGTATATGAATATTATGGAATATTATTGTTCTGTAAGAAATGACCAACAGGATGATTTCAGAAAGGCCTGAAGAGACTTACACGAACTGATGCTGAGTGAAATGATTTAAATTATTATTAAATAAAATTTATATTTTAATATATTTAACATCTACTGGTCATCCTGCCATCTGGGGGAGGGGATGGGGGGTAAGAGGTAAAAAATTGGAACAAGAGGTTTGGCAATTGTTAATGCTGTAAAGTTACCCATGCATATAACCTGTAAATAAAAGGCTATTAAATAAAAAAAAATAAAAATAAAAATAAAAAAAATGATAGAGAGGGACCTCGAAGCTTCATCTCCTGGCTTTTTACAGTCATAAACTAAGACAATGTAAGCACCGGGATCTTAAAGATCATCTACCTTGGACTTATAATAAAAATCTTATCCATACACGGAGAAGGAAAAAAAAAAAAGAGAGAAAGACATGATCATCAGAATTTTATCATTGTATAATCTTGTTTTTGTTGGATACAAAGTTCTCTTGGTTCTACTCACTTCACTTAACATGAGTTCATACAAATTTCTTCAGGACTTTCTGAAATCATACTGCTGAACATTTCTTGCAGAACAATAATATTCCTTACTGTTCTGTAAGAAATGACCAACAGGATGATTTCAGAAAGGCCTGGAGAGACTTACACAAACTGATGCTGAGTGAAATGAGCAGGACCAGGAGATCATTATATACTTCAACAACAACTATATGATGACCAGTTCTGATGGACCAGGCCATCCTCAGCAACGAGATCAACCAAATCATTTCCAATGGAGCAGTAATGAACTGAACCAGCTATGCCCAGAAAAAGAACTCTGGGAGATGACTAAAAACCATTACATTGAATTCCCAATCCCTATATTTTTGCCCACCTGCATTTTTTATTTCCTTCACAAGCTAATTGTACAATATTTCAGAGTCTGATTCTTTTTGTACAGCAAAATAACGTTTTGGTCATGTATACTTATTGTGTATCTAATTTATATTTTTATATATTTAACATCTACTGGTCATCCTGCCATCTAGGGGAGAGGGTGGGGGGGTAAGAGGTGAAAAATTGGAACAAGAGGTTTGGCAATTGTTAATACTGTAAAGTTACCCATGCATATATCCTGTAAATAAAAGGCTATTAAAAAAAAAAGAACAATAATATTCCATTGCATTCATATACTAAAACTTATTCAGCCATTCTCCAACTTATGGGCATCCACTCAATTTCCAATTCTTTGCTACTACAAAAAGGACTGCTACCACCATTTTTGCACGTGTGTATCCTTTTGCTTTTGCTTTTCTATGATCTTTTTGGGATACAGGCACAGTAGAGGCACTGCTGGATCAAAGGGTATGCACAGTTTGATAGCTCTTTGGGTATAGTTCCAAATTGCAGCCCTACTTTAACGAGTTAAAAGCTAAATAGTAGACTGGGAAAAAAGAGCAAACAACAGAAAAAATATTTTGATCACAGAAAGTTCCTATCATGACAAGGAAGATCAAAAAAAACAGAAGAATATAAAAATAATCAACTTAATTCAAAGACTCTTTGGACTAAGACCATGGAGGAACTCAATATAGTTTTTGAAAATAAAGTAAGAGAGGCAGAAAAAAAATGTGAAGTGATGATAGTGATACAAAATGAAATACAAAAGCTAATGAGGAGAAGATTGTTTTAAAAAGCAAAGCTGACCAAATGAAAAAGAAGATACAAAATCTCACAGAGTAAAATAATTCCTTAAAAAGTAGAATTGATCAAACAGAAACTGAGGACTTCACAAGAAATCAAGAAACAATCAAAACCAAATGAATGAAAAAAAAAAGGAATCTATATGAAATATACCATTAGGAAAAAAAAAAAAAAACAACTTATCTGGAAAATAGATCCAGGAAAAATAATTTTGAATTAATTGGTCTACCTGAAAGCCATAATGAAAACAAAAACAGTCCGGACATCATCTTTCAGGAAATTATTAAGGAAAACTGTCCTGATATTTTAGAACCAGAAGGTAAAATAGGAATTGAAAGGATTCACTGATCAACTCTTGAAAGAGATGAAAACTCTCGGGAATATGATAGTCAAATTTCATAAGTCCCAAGTCAAGAAGATTCCAAACCTCCAGAAAGAAACAATTTAAGCATAAGGGAGCCACATTTAGGATAATACAAAATTCAGCAGCTTCTATATTAAAGGAACAGAGAAGCTTTGGAATTGATTTTTTGGGGGGAGAGAAATAGAATTAAGATTATAATCAAGAATCATCTATCCAGCAAAACTGAGTATAATCCTTTTTTTGGGGGGGGGTAATTGGGAATTCAATAAAATAGAAGACTTTAAGGTATTCTTGGTCAATGATCATAGCTGAATAGAAAATTTAACTGTCAAATATGGGACTCTGGAGAAGATAAATAGGAAAGAAAGAAAAATCAAAAGGGACTTAATAAAATTATTCTGGTTATATTCCCACATTGGAGGATGATATTTCTAATTTATAAGAACTTTTTAATTATTAGGACAGTTGGAAGGTATATGTCTATAAATAGAAAATATAGATTGAGTTGAATATGAAAGGATAATATTTAAAAAAAATAAAACTAAGGGCGAGAGGACTGTACTGAAAGTAAGGGAAAGTGATAATTGTTGCAAATTATCAGCCATAAGAAACACAATAAAAAGCTTTTACAATGTAGAGGAAGAAGGAGAGACAAGAGGGAATGTATGAATCTTATTTTCATCAGAATTAGCTCAAAGAGGAAATAATATACAGTATAGATATAGACATTTTTCTTACCCTTCAGGAAAAGAGATAAAAGAGATACAAGAAGGGTGGATGTTGACAGAAGAGAGGGAATATTGGGGGAGGTGGTTGTCAGGCCATAGCACTTTTGAAAAGAGAGAAAATAGAATTAAAAGGGGGAAATACAGTAAGCAATGGTAATTGTGAAACAAACATAGCAAGTTTCTCTGATGGTGGCCTCATTTCTCAAAAATAAAGGGAACTGAGTCAAATTTATAAAAAATAAGCCATTCCCCGACTGATAGATGATCAAAATATATGATTTGTTTTCAGATGAAATAATGAAGCTATTTATAATCATAAAAAAATAATCTAACTCACTATTTATTGGAGAAATGTGAATTAAAGCAATTCTGAGATACCTCATTCCAATTCTGATCCTTAATGGATTAGAAAAGGAAAATGACAAATGTTGGATGGAATGTGAAAAAAAAATGAGACATTAATGTATTGTTAGTGTAATTTTGAACTGATTCAATCATTTTGCAGAGCAATTTTCAACTGTCTAAAGGGCTAAAAAAATCTTGCAATACCACTATTGGTCATATATCTGAAAAGAAAAATTTTAAAAAGGAAAAGTACCTATATGTACAAAGTACTGATAGCATCTCTTTTGTCAGAGTTAAGAACTGGAAATTGAGGAGATGCCAATCAGTTGGGGAATGGCTGAATATGATGCTATGTGATTAAGATGGAATAATGTTGTTCATAAGAAATGATGAATAGGATGCCCTTAAAAATCTGGAAATTCCTCCATGAGTTCATGAAAAATGAATTTATCATGTACAAAATGATAGCAATATTGTAGAGTGATCAACTGTGAATGACTTTGCTATTTGTAGCAATAAAATAATGCAAGATTACTTTGAAGGACTTAATGATGAAAAATGTTATTCACATACAGAGGGAAAAATACTGATTGTGTCAGAATACAGACTGAAGTATATTTTCTAAACATTATTTTTCTTGCGAGTTTGTGTGGAGGGAGAGGAAAAAGATCTATGTTTTAATTTGCAATAGAACTTTTATGGAAATGTTTGGCATAACGTCACCAAACGCTTTCTCAATATGGGTAGGGTTTGTGCAGAATGGAAAGGAGAGGATCTGGAACTCAAACTTTTAGAAACAAATGTTAAAAATTGTTTTTCATGCAACTGGGAAAATAAAACATTAAGAGAAAAATATATAGTACAACAGGCAACAAAGTAATATCACCATAAAATACACATGCACAAAGTTGTATAACATCTAAAGTTTTATTAAGGGAGAAGCTAATTGAGTTAAAAATTCATGGCCATACCACAGAGAGAGAGCATTACAAAATGTAAAATAGTTGTTTGATCATATTAAATTAAAAATCTTTTTTGCAAACAAAATTAATGGTTAGAAGAAAAACAGAAAGCTGGGAAACAATCTTTATAGCAAGTATCTTTGATGAAAACCCATTTCTCAAACATACAGAGAACTGAGTCAAATTTGTAAGAAAGCAAACTAGTGTCCAATTGATAAATGGTGAAAAGATATGAACAGGAAATTTTAAGATTAATAAACTATTTATAAGCATAATAAGGAATGTCCTAAATCCTTTTTTATAGAAATAAAAATAATAAAAATTCTAAAGTTCTACTCATCACTATCATATTGACTAACATGACAAAAAAAGGAAAATGATAAATGTTGGAGACAATGTGAGAAAACTGGGACACTAATTCATTGCTGATGGAGATGTGAACTAATTCAACCATTCTGGAGAACAGTTTAGAACTATTCCCAAAAGGATATCAAACTGTACACAGTTTTTGACCTAACAATACCATTATTAGATCTGTATCACAAAAGGATTCTAAAAAAATAGGAAAAGGGCCTACATGTTCAAAAACATTTAATAGTAGGCCTTTTTATGGTAGCAAAATATGGGATACCCATCAATTGGGGAATGACTGAAAAATATATGGTACATGCATATAACGGAATACCATTGTACAATAAGAAATGATGAATATGCAGATTTCAGAAAAAAATAACTTGTAAATACTCATATATACTGATGCAAAATGAAACAAGCAGAACCAAGATAACATTATACTCAATATCAACAATGTTGTGTGATGATTATGAATGACTCAACTCTTCTCAGCCACACAATGATCCAAGAAAAGTACAAATGACCCACAAATGAAAATGCTATTCATATCCAGATAAAGAACTTTTAGATTTTGAATGAATATGAAAGCATATATAATATCTTGAGTGACCTACTAGCTTCACAGTTTCAGTGTTATGTCTCTTTTCCATTTATTTTCATAAAAATATCCTGCTCTATCCTATATGGTGGAACTCCCCTTGAAGATTTACTTGTTTAATGTCATGCCAACCAAAAAAAAAAAAAAAAGAAAAGAAAATAAAGAAAGAGAAAAAAAAAGAAAACCTCAAATAGGGTCATAAAGAATCAAACATCACTGAAATGACTGAACAACAAAATGTACATTTCTCCTATAAGGGAAATAATATCAGAAAATTTAATACTATTGAAAACTATAAAAGCATAGCATAAAATGTTTTTCTTTAACCCTGGAATAGAAGCTATAAAGCTTATTTAACTGAGTAGATATAATCTGTTTTTAATTAATGGCATATTCACACATAAACAATGAACATAATCAAGATCTTTAAAAATAAGTTGTTCCCCTAAGTAGGTTAAATATGCTTCTGAAAAATCTTATTTATATTATCAATTTGCTTAATAAATGTTTTCATTATAACTATTGCAAATAATAAGAATTCACATTTGCATATGCTCACTTAATTTTGCAAAACCTTTTTCTTATCTCTAAGGAAAAGTACTGTAAAATTATTAACTCCATTTCATAGATTAAGAAACTGAGACTCAGAGGGCTTACGCATATTGCTCATGATAATACAGCTAGTAGATGACAGAACCAATACTTACATCTTTTATCTAATAGATTTTCTGCTATGGAATTTTGTAAATCGTGGTATAGTGGATACAATGCCAGGTCAAGAATAGAAAGACTCATCTTTCTAAATTGGCTTTATACACTTATTAGAGTGTGATCTTGAGTGAGTCAAGGGTTTTGCAAAGCTGAATGTTGAAAACTTTCTGAATGTTTTGAAAATAAAAAAAAACTTTAATAAGAAGAATAAAGAAAAAAATACAATAAAATTTGAGGTATTTAACATGGCATTCAAGGCTCTCCACAATTTAGTATAACTTTTTATCTTTGTATAAAATTTTTTTTCACATAGCTAATATTTACCACTTCAATGAAAACTGTATTGGAAAATGTTTAGGGATCAGGAAATGTAAGAGATGACTCACCCTGTTCTTAGTTCTTAAATAAGAATAAATATTTTCTTCAAGAAAACAGCATATTGGTAAGCATAAAACAACATATGAAAAAGTGTCTTATTTTTCTTTACATAGAAATATTTTTAAAGATCCTTACCCTGTCAAATTATTCTATTTTGAAAGGGCAATACATTGAAAAGCCATGCCTTATGTCAATTTAATATATATTAAGAATTTGTTTTTCTTTTTAACTTTGCAGATAGTTTAGTTTATTTTAGTTTTATAGATTTTAGTTTGAGAGAGAGAGAGGGAGAGAGAGAGAGAGAGAGAGAGAGAGAAAGAGACAGAGACAGAGAGAAGAAAGAAATGTGGTATGGATCTGACATATTTTAGGGTCATGAATTTTATCAGTAATATTTTACCAACTAGCTCCTATTCCCTCTTCCAAAGATATTCCCTTTCATGTATACAATTATAAAAGTGATTGAGAGTCCCATGTTAAGATTCAAATGTTCCAAAAGGGTTAATACACTAATCCTTAAGCTATTAACACCTTATCATGACTTAGTTTAATATTTCCTTTCTAATAATAGACAGCTAGACTGAAGGTGACATAATAAATATGGAAGATATTGTTTTCAGACTTCTCTCAATCTCATCTGGCATATTCTTGGCAAAGATGTTAGAGTTGTTTACTATTTTCTCAACAACTGATTTTACATATGAAGAAACTGAGGCAAACAGGATTAAATGACTTACCCAGGGTCACACGGTACTAAGTATCTGAAGCCAATTTGATCTCATATAGATAAGTCTTCCTCAGTCTAGGCCTGGTACTCTATTCATTCTGTCACCCAACTACCCCAAATTTGGTAAATGAGAGATAGCATTCAATAATGGAGAAAAAAGAAATATATTTCTTGAGGTAGTAAACCTGGGAACTATAAAATTTCTATATCCAAATGGTGATATCTCTTCCTGACTAAATATCAAGTATTAATCCATGCATTTTCAGAATTCCTCAAAACCCAGGATTCTCATACATTATTGAAATAAAAAATGAGCACAGTTATAATGCCTTTCAGTCCAGTAAATCACACTCTGGTCATTAATTCTTATCAAATATAAGCACAAAGACTTGACTATCTTCTGGCAACTGACTAAAGCAAGGAGACCTCCTAACCTATCTAAAAACTGCACATATTCCTCTGGCATTGAGAATTTTTGATAGTTGGTCAAAAGTAAAGAAAAATTATCTTGAGAAAAATGCCATTTGTATTAGATAGAACAATATTTCCTTTGCACATTGTCCTTTGCCTACTGATTCTCTAAAAAACACCACTCACCTTAAGTTCCCACAAAAGAGTAAGTTTTCCAGCTGTAAACCAATTCTCAATTCAGTTAAAGAAAACTTCTGGTGTGCCTGTCACAATTTCTAGGGATCAATAGTCCTTAAAGACTCCCGACGTCTCTTTCCACATATCCCTTAATAGCAAATATATAGGCAAGTTATTCATAGTGTTCTACTTTTGTTAAAGAACAGAAATGCTTTAATTCCCCTTCGCTGACAGAAATAAGTATGACATATATAGGCAATATTTGTAATGTATTTTACTTCTCAGAAAAATAATTCAGAATGATAGTTGATATGCCTACTACTATAATTAGTAGTTGGTTTTGTACCTGTAAACACAATATGTTAAGAAAACCAGGAAACACATGCAGTATATTTCTAGAGTATTTATGGAATTTAGATGAGTCACAGAAGATAAAAAGGGATAGATGGGTTACAATTTCCATGGAGGAAGCATGTATTCATACTGACCACAACAGAAATCCAACAAAATATCACAGAATTATTTTCATTATTTTAAAGGCCAAAAACAGAAGGAAGTCATATTACTTATGAAGAAAACACAGCATACATAGAATTTTTCATTTTTACCACCTGTTAAATTTTCAATCAAATGCATTTTTTTATTTTTTCTTTTTGTTCTTTTTTTTTTATTTTTTAACCTGTTAGGGTTTAAAAGATGGTACTTGAATTATGAGAAGGTGAAATTTGTAGTTATTCACAAATATTGCACATAATTAAAATACATGGGAATTCTATCTCAAGTTCTCACAAAAAGTAAGCAAATGTTCTTTAAGCATAATTCTGAGCATTAAATGGTTAGTAGATTGCCAATGAAATGGATATTGTCCTGAGGATTACAATATATAATATTGTCTGTTTCTTCCTTTAGATACTTTATCTAGTGCTATTATTTTAACCATAATTCCCAAGATAAAAAAGATATTAAAAAAAAAAAACAGGAAAATGAGAAATTGTGTGTTGTTTTTACAATTGAGGGAAATGGAGAAAGAAATCCCAGGATAACAATTCCCACCAATGTTGCAGTAATAAGAATGAAACAAGGTAGATAGTGTTCTTGGATAGTCATGTTTATTAATAGTTTGATTATCTCTTTAACAGCAACAACAGTAGAAATATCCTTTTGGCTTCTATAGTAAGTGAGAAACTCCACTACTTTTAATTAATTGTAAACTGTAGAGGGCCAGAAACTCTGGAGAAGTATATTTGAAACAATGTGTCAATAGTCAATAACTATAGCAATCTAGCGTTTGACAAACCCAGAGACCCCAGCTTTTGGGATAAGAACTTACTGTTTGACAAAAATTGCTGGGAAAATTGGAAACTAGTATGGCAGGAACTAGGAACTAGACAGACCCACACTTAACACCATACCAAGATAAGATCCAAATGGGTTCATGACGTAGGCATAAAGAATGAGATTATAAATAAATTAGAGGAACACAGGATAGTTTACCCCCTCAGACCTGTGGAAGAGAAAGGAATTTATGACCAAAGAAGAACTAGAGATCATTATTGATCACAAAATAGAAAATTTTGATTATATCAAACTGAAAAGTTTTTGTACAAACAAAACTAATGCAGACAAGATTAGAAGGGAAGCAATAAACTGGGAAAATATTTTTACAGTCAAAGGTCTGATAAAGGACCCATTTTCAAAATATATAGAGAATTGACTCCAATTTATAAGAAATCAAGCCATTCTCCAATTGATAAATGGTCAAAGGATATGAACAGACAATTCTTAGATGAAGAAATCGAAACTATTTCTAGTCATATGAAAAGATGTTCCAAGTCATTATTAATCAGAGAAATGCAAATTAAAACAACTCTGAGATACCACTACACACCTCTCAGACTGGCTAGAATGACAGGGAAAGATAATGGGAAATGTTGGAGGGGATGTGGGAAAACAGGGATACTAATACATTGTTGGTGGAATTGTGAATACATCCAATCATTCTGGAGAGCAATTTGGAACTATGCTCAAAAAGTTATCAAACAGTGCATACCCTTTGATCCAGCAGTGTTACTACTGGGCTTATTTCCCAAAGAGATCATGAAGAAGGGAAGGGACCTGTATGTGCATGAATATTTGTGGCAGCCCTCTTTGTAGTGGCCAGAAACTGGAAACTGAGTAGATGCCCATCAATTGGAGAATGGCTGAATAAATTGTGGTATATGAATATTATGGAATATTTTTGTTCACTAAGAAATGACCAACAGGATGATTTCAGAAAGGCCTGGAGAGACTAAGACGAACTGATGCTCACTGAAATGAGCAGGGCCAGGAGATCATTATATACTTCAACAACAATACTATATGATGATCAATTCTGATGGATCTGGCCATCTTCAGCAATGAGATGAACCAAATCAGTTCCAATGGATCAGTTATGAACTGAACCAGCTATACCCAGCGAAAGAACTCTGGGAGATGACTAAAAACCATTACATTGAATTCTCAATCCCTATATTTTTGCCTGCCAGCATTTTGGATTTCCTTCACAGGCTAATTGTACAATATTTCAGAGTCTGATTCTTTTTGTACAGAAAAATAACAGTTTGGTCATGTATACTTATTGTGTATCCAATTTATACTTTAATATATTTAACATCTACTGATCATCGTGCCATCTAGGGCAGGGGGTTGGGGGAAGGAGGGCAAAAATTGGAACAAAAGGTTTGTCAATGGTCATTGCTGTAAAATTACCCATGCATATAACTTGTAAATAAAAAGCTATTTAAAAATAATAATAATAATAAAAATTAAAAAAAAAAAAGAAACAAGGTGTTAACTCAGTGGAATTGATGAGATGATGGTTCTCTAGTTCACATGTATACTTAGTACTTAGTATGGTGATGTAATGGTTCATTAGTTCACACATATTCAGTACGTTGTAATGATGTAATTGTACTAAGTTATATAAGGGATGACAAAATAAATTGCAAGAAACTTCATAGATTTTATAATTTTATGACTCTTAATTTATCTAACATTACTCTAAATATGAAGTACCTTTCCACTGACCAAGAAGTGAACATACTGCTAAAGAAATTTAATTACATCAATACTGACAATCTTACTATGAATTAAATAGGAATTTATGTCTGGGCTAGCTCTCTGGAGGGCCTCAGGACTAGTCTTTAGGTAGAGAAGGCAGGAGAGTCACCATGAGGCTGGTCAAAGATGGAGTCCTGAATCTTTTCTGTGTCTGTGTCTGAAACTCTTCTGTGTCTCCTCTGTGTCTGAGACTCTCCTGTGTCTGTCAGCCATTAAATACCTCAGTACAATTACATCACTACAGCACACTGAGCATGCACCAACTGTTATGCAAACCATTACATCCCCATATTACACTAAATATGTGCTTACCGGAGAATCATTATCTCATCAATTCACTGAGTAGGTGCTTAATTATAGGCACCTTGCTGTCAGTATCTTAAGTATACCTTTTCAGAGTTCTGGAGATCTACAGGAAACAATAAGAAAGATGCATCTAGATAAATGATGTCAGCAGAATTCACTGTTTTTATCATGCATGGAAAAGGAATGGGCTTCACCATCTAGCTATTTGCAGAAAATGAGGATATATAAAAATGTAAAAATATATAAAACTCTCCAAATAAATTCTACATATTATTTTATAATCAATGACTTCTATGAAGATGTGATTAGGAAATGGACTAGGAAATAATATTGATAATTAGAGGTAAGAATCAAAATACTAAAGACATGAAAGGTTTGGGTTTTTTTTATCCTGTATGCTTTCTTTGAATGGTGAGTTGGAAGACACTCAATTTGACAGTCACCAAACTCCATCACAAAGATAAGATTGTATCTTGTTGTTTGGAAGTGATGGGTTTGTTATTGCTGTTTTGAAATCCATCATGTGTGCAATCAAGACACATAACCTGACAGTCATCAAACTCCATTTCAAAGAAAAGATTGTATCTTGTTGTTTGGAAGTGATGGGTTTGTTATTGCTGTTTTGAGATCCATTGTGTGTGCAATCAAGCCATAAGTTTATAAGAGCAAAAACTATAAGTGGCAGCAATTTTCAATAAAGGAAAAAAATGGGAAAAATATGGTCTACTGTTCAAATAAGCTCAATTTACCTCTTTCTGACCAAGTTATTAGGCTAAAGAAAGGAAATGGATAAAAGAATAATAATTGACATGAATATCACTTTTTTTTCTATACAGATGTTTGTGATCATAGCAATAAAACAAAAATAAAAAACAAACAAACAAAGGGAAAAAAAAAAACCCTGCATTGTGACCTCATACAGTTAAAGCAATATGCTCTATTATTTTCTTGGCACAAACTAACAACTGGCAGTCAAAGGGAAAATAATTTTGAATATGAGTACATTTGCACATTCTAGAGAAAAGGATAGTGGAAGATTATGAGTAATAGCATTTCATAAAACAATTAAAACAATGGAGGGAAAATCAATTTGTTACAAATTAAACATGATATCTAATTAAACCAAGTCATTCCATGAAAATTTAAAGAAGAAACTGAAAGGTAGAGGGAATCAGTCAATATTTATATAACAAGTGTTGTGCCACAGTTCCCTTTTAATGTCCTGACCCAGTTTCTCTAATTGTCCTATTTAGTTACTCTGCCTCAGGTTATAACCTTTCCCTCTTAATGTTTGATGAGATAAAGGTTTTATATCTTTAGGCTGTAATCATTCCTTCTTAGTGTTTGACAGGATAAAGGTCTATCCATTTTAGATTTAGACATCATTAGAATATCAGTAACCTTTCCAGTACCTCCCTCCATTATGTCATCCTAAGTGCCTCCCCCCCATTAGGTTATCCCCAACCAGGTACCTACCCCATTATGTCATTGCTCTTGATATCCAATAAAAGAATCTTGCTGTCCAACATTCAGAGACAATAGTCTTGGATTAACTAAACATGGATCATTTGGTCCCAGTAAATCTCTCCATTTAATAAACTATTAAATTGTTCTCTAATTTCTATCCTGCCTCAGTTTCTCGGGCATTATGCAAACTGTTTCCTACCCTATGTAATCTATAACATTTCAGCTTTTGTTGTGATACATGAGTAAGTTTAAAGGGCAGTAATAAAAATTAAAATTGAAAGAATATTTCCACCAGACTTAATATACTTAAATTAGATCCATGCTTGTGGTCTCACAACATTAAGTATATTAAGGATCAATTCGGAGAAAAGGGAATATATCAAACAATTGGTAGGAAATAATTGTACTTCTTCTGAGAAAAGGCAGTTGTACTGATATCAGTAACTATTAAACCCAACGTTTAGTTTCCTTTCTTGACACCATATTTTGGAGAATTAACTGCCCATTTTTTGAGGGAATCCTTGATGAAAATGTTAATAAGCAATAGGCAGATTTTTACTAACAATATATTTTTTTTTTAGCAAATCTTATCTTTATTGTCTCATGATTGCCAAAAATGTCCAGAAAATGCATGAATCCAATGAATCTATTGTTTGTTGACATAAAAAATGAAACATTCAATAGAGCAAAAGGCTCTTCTTCAACAAACTATTCTATAATACATATGTTAATATCATACTCAATTACTTAATGAGGATTACAACATCTTTGCTCAGTGTTTCTCTGTTAAAGGGAATAAAGTTTTGTTATACTTGTGGGATGGCATCAGCACTAGCTACTTTATATCCTCTTCTCCCATTATTCTACTATTATATTAGTACTTTCCTGACATTTGTTTCAGGATAATTTTCAAACCCAGATACAAGATTCCAGGGAGGCATGACTATATGGAAATGAGATAGAAATAATGAAAATATAGCAAATACCATACAGGAAATACCTTGTAAGGGTTTCACTATCTATAAAATGGTGTAAGGTACAGAAAATAAAGAGTACTCATACTAATCCTTATTGTGAATAACAGGGATTTTTAGTGGAATGAAAGACACAAAAAGAAAACAATGAGTTCAAATAAATAAGAAGACAAGGATAATCAGGAATGGTGTCACTTTAACTTCAGTTTCTCCTTCTAATTTTTAAAGAGAGAGGGGAAAGATATGTAAAAGAATGAACCTAATCACAGCATCTTGGGATACCAGCTAAAGTTATTCCCAAAGAACTTAGTCTAAAATCTAACAGAATTTAGTTTTTTGAAGCTTATTCCAAATTTAACAATCTTCACCAAGTCACAATCTCCACCAAAAAGAAAAAAAAATGCATTTAATTACTATTTAAAAAATAATCAAGTATTAAAATTTAGATACAAAATAGAAAAAGGAAAAAAAAAAAAAACTTGTCATATGCTGTTGTGCCACAGTTCTCTTTTAATGTCCTGACCCAGTTTCCCTAATTGTTCTATTCAGTTACTCTGCCTCAGGTTATAACCATTCCCTCTTAATGTTTGATGGGATAAAGGTCTTAATCAATTTTAGATATCATTAGAATACCAGGAGCCACTCCAGTACATTCCATTATGTCATCCTAGATGCCTCCCCCCATTATGTCATCATTCTTGTAACCGTATAAAAGAATCTTGCATCTGACATTCTCTGCTGGATTCTTTGAGACAATAGTCTCATTCAGCCCTGAGACCAAACCATGGATCCACTTGGTCCCAATAAAGCTCTCCATTAAATAAATTATTAAATTGTTCTCTAATCTCTACCTTGCTCAGTTTCTCCAGCATTACAATGCACAGGAGATCATAAAAGGATTAAAAATATGATGCAATTTTTCCATTTAAGTCAGTTTTTATAATAAAAACTTCACTTATGTTCAGAGTTGTCTATCTTTTCTTTTTTGTAAGTTTTCTTTTGTTCTCTTCTATGTACTATTTTCCCTTTTTCTATCATCCCCCCAAAAAATAAAAATTAAATGCAGATACATACATACACACACATACACATACAAACATATAAATATCTATAATCATATACATATATTCACATATATCTATATATTATGGTCTTATTTTTTTGTTTGTTCTGTTTTTCTGAAAGTATATAACATCTTCCTTCACAAGTGCAAGCTTTTTTCATATTTTTTTAAAAAATCTACTAATTCATCATTTCTTATCCCATAGAAATTTTTCAACTTTATACCTTCTAGCTATTTTAAATATCTAAAAACAATCTTAATTAATATGAATGACATATAGTATAATTTCTTTATTTTTCTTTTCTGATTAAATCTATTTTAGCTTTAAAGTTGTCTAAAGTTATGATTATTATTCTTGCTACTTTTACCTAATAAATTCTACTGTTGATCTTTATTATTAGTTTGTTTGCATCTCTTATTTCCCATCCCTCCTGATTCCTCTGCTTTACTTTTACTTTACTCTTTTATTACTTACCATAACCCCCAACCACTCAAGATCTTTTCTTTATTCTTATTAATACAACATTCATGCCATGAAAAATATAGATCCCTTCAAAATCTGTAAATGTAAGGGATTGAAACTCTTGAGTCAATGCACTGAAGTCAGACCCATGAGCATTTAAGTCTAATTAGCAATTGGACAATGCTCTATAAGCATATGCTTGGAAAATGTCCCTTCCCACTATCCTGTGCTGGCTCGATAATTGATGTAAACAGAGAATTGTAGAAAGGACTAGGGGGTGGAGTGAGACTAGCCAGGGCCACTTCTGGGTGGGAGACAAAGAAGAAAGGTCACAGAGATTCTGCTTCCATCCAATTCAATTCTACCTCTAAAGACCAAGAATAAAAACCAAGGGCTGATTCTAAGATATCCAGGGTGCTAACACGGTCATCACATTTGGTGTCCAATGTATGGACAAGGACCTTAACTTCACTGAAGAAGTCCCTGGTGACCAGGAAATAGGGTGAGTATTTTAATAGACAAACAGGGAAATTACTTTGTTAAGGGCTAAACTAGTAACCTTTTCTAGCTGAAATGGGGCAGATATTAGGAAAAGATTCTCCCCCAGACCCAGACCCAGCCCCATGCCCACCCCGGCCCCACTATAGAAAGCATGCTTAAGTTGATCAAGGCTTAATTATCCTTTGGTTGCAGATTGCTAGACTCTTGAGTACATTAGAACGCATGTCCCCTTGGTTCTTAAAGGAAGACGAGATAGGGCTAGATAATTGAAAGCTGGTAGGAGATCAACTATGTGAATACTACAATGATAAAGGTTTTCATTCAGTTTCCAAGGAAACATTCTATACATACAACATAATACAATTGGCCTTAAAGAATCCTGCAAGTAATAGAAAAAACAAAAATTTTCAGAACAGCCAGATAAGGAAGTGTGAGGAAGAAGAAAGACAAAGAATAGATTAAAAGTGATATCACCTGAGTGCATGGAGAATAAAGTGAGGATGAAGGGCGTGGTGATTCTCACTCTCACAAAGCAGCTTCAACCCTCCTAAACCGAAACTGGTTCTTGACACACCCTCATCAACTTCATCTTCCTGGATGGAGGGAGGAGGAGTAGTGGGCAGTGACACCACCAGCACCTCCCCCCCAGCAATCACCCCTTCCTATGACTAGATTGCAAAAGGCAGTACTTAAAGCAACAGAAGAAGGGCAGAGTATAGCTGATTTGAGAAGAGAAATGTATCCTGTGATTCAACAGTTTAACTCTTCAGGTCAAGAAAGTAGAAGATATGCTCCTTTTGATATAGAAATCCTCAAAGACCTGAAAAAGGCTTGCACTCTTTATGGGGCTACATCAGCTTATGTTAAGATGTTATTACAGAATTTGGCTTATGAAGTCTTAACCCCAGGGACTGGAAAGCTATAGCAAGGACATACTTAGAACCTGGATAAAACTTGTGTGGCTTTCTGAATATAGTGAGCTCTGTAGGATACAAGCCCAACAAAATAGTCATAGTGGAGTTAATCCTCCAATCACCTATGACCAACAAATAGGGGTAGATTCTTATGCAGAAATTTCAGTACAGATTAATTACCCCATAGCAGCATATGAGCAAATTGCTGCTGCTGCTATCAAAGCATGGGCTTCTCTCCCCAACAAAAATGACAAGGGTAAAGCCTTCACAAAAATAACACAAGGATCAAATGAACCCTTTGCTGATTTTGTGGGACGTTTGCAGACAGCTGTCATACTAACTAATGGTGAAAATGCAGTAACAGACAGTATAATAAGGCAACTTGCTAAAGAAAATGCTAATGAGGTTTGTAGAAGAATTGTATTAGGACTACACAAGGATGCTTTTTTAGATGAGATCATAAGATGTTGTGCCATAGGGGGCACAAATGCCTTTTATATCCAGGCTATGATGCAGAATTCCCAAGATCCCAACATGGGAAGACAGGATCCCTTCTGGCAAGGGACTTCCAGAGAGACTCGTCAATGCTTTCAAAGTGATAAAGTAGGGCATCTGAAAGCTCAATGTTGGCATAGAGACAGAGTAAGAAAACAGGATGGGAGAACAAGACCCAATACCCCATGTCCAAAATGCAACAGAGTCTTCCACAGGGCATCAGAATGTAGACTGATTCAGGGAAAAGGGATGAGGGCCCAATTTCAGGGCCCAAGACAAAAAACACTTGGGGCATGACGGCAGCTGATGCTACACCCAGAAAGTGCCTACAAATTCAGTACCCAAACATGACCAATCAGTCAGAAAGCAATTTGAAGGGAAAAAGGGATTACACCAACCAGCCAGGAAGCAACATGATGGAAAAAAGGGATTACAATTGGGAAGAATAGAGTTGTATGCAGCTGGGACAACTGAGATACCCCCTGGAGAAGTGAAATCTGTTCCTTTCCAGACTATGGATCCCTTGCCTTTAGGCACAGTAGGCCTTACCATTTCACTTCGTGAATGTACTTAGAAAAGAGTGTCCATCCATACACTGGTGTGGGAAACTGGGGAATGTGTAGATAATATCCCAGTCACTAATACAGGTAGACAATGTGTGACTTACCAACCAGCAGAAGTAGTAGCATCAGGTTTACTGATACAGACTCCTAATAAGCAATCTGGTGATAGTCATCCAGATTCTGACTCCAAGCAACAAAATGCAGGAATATACTGGACAGCATCTGTGACAGCTGACTGACCTATGCTCACTATCTATATAAATGGCATACTATTAGAAGGATTGGTAGACACAGATGCAGATTGTATAGTCATTAGAGGTGGCAACTGGCCCAGTCATTGGCCAAAGATTAAGGCAGACACCTACATGTCTGGCATAGGGGGATCAATAGCACCTGAAGTTAGTGCTACCCCTTTGAGATGGATATTTGAAGGTGGAAACAGGAGTTTTTACTCCTTTTATATTTGAAAAAATCCCCATCAATCTGTGTGGAAGAAACATTTTGCAACAATTAGGATTAAAAATGAGTGCTTCAGTTTTTTTTAGGCAGGGCTGCTATTGAAGGCCTGCCAACAATTTCACCTGTTCCTATCCAATAGAAAACTGATATACCAGTGTGGATAGAACAGTGACTCTTAGGTAGCGATATACCTAATAAGGCCTTATTAGATATAGTACAGGAGCAATTTGACCAAGGACACTTACAACCTTCTCTAAGTCCTTGGAATTCCCTAGTATTTGTTGTAAGAAAGAAATCTGGAAAATGGAGGATATTGACTGATTTAAGAAAGGTAAATGAACAGATGGAAACTATGGGAAATCTTCAGCTTGGGATTCTGTCTCTATGGTGTTCTCTTCCTTTTTATAATATAATTGTTCTCTCTGGGAGCAGGTTTCTTGGGGAGGTTTCTGGAGGCAGTCTTAGTTTCAGTTCAGATCAATAATTACCTCAAATACAGCCAGGAGTTAAAATCCAATCTTTTATTGTCTCTTCCAAAATAGCTCGGTTAGTTTTCTTAGAGGCCTATCTCCCTCCTTGGTTCCAAGAGCTCTTGCAGCTTGTCTGGCAGCTTCAGCCTCCAGCTCTCTCTGAATCTTGGTTTTCCTCTTCTGAAGCCCCAGTTCTGCCCAGTTGCAGTCTCTAGCTTCTCAATCTCCTCCACTGATTCAGCTCCTTTTATGCTCTTTTAGAGGTGTAAACTCAAAGGTTGATTCCTCCTCTGAAAGAGTGGTATTGTGGGTTTCTGACTTGTAAATCTCCCGAACTTGTGAACTCTAATGTGTGAGCTAATAATGTGTAAACTCTCTTAAAGGTGTGAGCTCTAATGTGTGAACCAATTATGTAAGCATTGTTAATATCAATTCCATTGACTTAACATTAGTATTCTAACATGTCTCCTACTCAATTGCCTAGATAATGGCCTCTTTGGGTTAGAGACATTAAGTATTGTTTCTATTCTATCCCTCTAGATAAGGAGAAAATGAAAAGATTTGCCTTTTCAGTGTCCAGCATTAACTTAGCTAAGCCTTATAAAAGATATGAATGGACAGTTTTGACACAGGGAGTGAAAAACAGCCCTATTATGTGTCAAATGTATGTTGCTGCTGCTCTTACTCCAGTAAGAAAAGCATTTCCAAAAGTTATGTTATTACATTACATGGATGTTATATTGGGATGTGCACCTGTGGAACAAATTAACATTTGTTATGCTTTTATTATATGCATTTTGTTAATGCTTTTAACAAAGCATGTCTACAAAAGACCATGGAAACACTAAGGTACTACAAATTGCACATAGCTCCAGAAAAAATTCAAAGACATGCTACTTTTCAATATTTAGAATATGAAGTATACTCTAAGGTGCTTACAGTACAAAAACTTTCCTTAAGAACAGAGAAGATAAACACTTTAAATGACTTTCAGAAATTGAGAGGAGATATTCAATGAATGTGTCCAGTGTTCAACTTGACTACTTATCAATTACAACCATTATATGACATTTACAACTCACCATGCCAGCTTACAAAAGAAGCTCAAGAGGCTTTGAGAGAAGTTGAGCTGTCTTTATCCAATGTGGTTGAAAGAGTCACTCAAAAACCCTTGAAAATATCAGTTTTTGCTGCACAAGAGGCACCCACAGCAGTCCTTCATCAAGGAGACAGTGTGATAGAGTGGGTGAACCTTCCAGAACAACCAAAACAAAGCCTTACTCCTTACCCAGTGCTTATGGCTAGAATTTTATTAAAGGCCATTAAGTGAGCAGTACAATTATCTGGGATAAGACCTGACAAGATATACACCTTTTATACTAATGCACAAATTAATGTATGCTGTGAAACCATCCCAGAATGGCAAATTTTATTGGCCATGGCTCCAAATTTTGCACATGTGTCTCCATTAAATATAACCAGACTATCACATAATTGGCAATGGATTCTTGAAGAAAAGATGTCTAAAGTTCCTCTTAAAGGACCAGCTATCTTTACAGATGCATACAAACATATTTGCACTCTCATGACTTAACTATAAAGACAGTCAGAACTCCTTTTCAGTCCACTCAGCAGAATGAATTTTATGAAATCATTTTAGCTCTTACTTATTATCCAGGAGATATAAATATAATATCTGATTTGGCCTATTCAGTAGGTGTGGTACAAAGAATTGCCACACCCCAAATAAAATTTGTAGCTTCTAATATATATATCATCTCTTTAAGGAACTTCAATAGCAAATGAGAAAGCATCCAGGTAAGATTTATATCTTGCATGTCCACTCTCATAGTGGACTTCCAGGTCCTATTTTGGATGGTAATTCAAAGGCAGATAGCCTTCTAACTATGTTGGTCAATATTCCTTTATTTCAAGAAGCCCAGGAATCTCATTCTAAATATCATCAGGCTGCTCAAGCTTTACGTTTACAATTTTACATAACAAGAGAGGAAGCTAGGAGCATAGTAAAAGCCTGTACAACTTGTCTTCCTTTCCATGCTCCTACACTGCTTCCAGGGAAGAACCTGTGTGGTTTGAGACCCAATGAAATTTGGCAAATGGATGTGATCCATTATAAATCTTTTGGTCATCTATCTTTTATCCATGTTGTGGTAGACACTTTTTCAGGATTCACTTTTGCAATACCAGCAGCAAAAGAGACAGCTCAAGTCACTGAATTCCTTATACAAGTATTTGCAATTATAGGTGTGCCACAAGCAATAAAAACAGACAATGGACCTGCATATTCTTCTAAACATTTTGCACACTTTTGTGAACAGTATAAGATTTTACACACCACTGGCATACCTTTTAATTCTCAAGGACAGGCAATAGTAGAGAGGAGAAACAGAGACATTAAGACAGTCCTCCAAAAACAAAAGAAAGGGGGAGCCACAGGTAACCCCAGAGAACTTCTAAATCTACTTCTTTATACTATTAACTTCTTGATTTTTGACAAAGATGCACTGGCTCCGGCAGACAGGTTTTATAACCCACTGGAAAGGCAGTGTCCAGTGTGAGCAGCTCCACTCTCTTTAGATAATTGCCAGGTGATGTGGAGAGACCCAGAAAGTGATGGACCAGATAGGTTAACTGCTTGGGGGAGAGAGTTTGCTTGTATCTCCACAGATGGAGAAAGAATCAGATGGGTGCCAACAAGCCATATTTGCCTTGTCCATTGGAGAAAGATGAAGCAGACCCTTGAAACAAAGGAGAAGACCCAAGAAACATCATGTGGTTCCATAGCTGATTGTGCCCACCGCTGAAAGAATATGACAGTTATGGCATTTGACTCATGGACATCAAAAATTGTTGGATTTTAAAACCCTCAGGAATCATTGGAATCCCTGAGACATGAAAAGATTGTTGTAGGAATTGAAAACCCTCAGGAATCATTGGATTTTCTGAAAAATGATAAGACTGCAGGACTTCAAAATCTGCTGGAATCATTGTATTCCCTAACACATAAAAAGACCATTACAGGACTTCAAACTTGTGGGGATCATTAGATTCCCTGACATGTGAAGCAATGGACAATAGATTGGTTTTGGACTATCTCTTGGCTGCTCAAGAAGGCATATGTGTGATTGTTGTTTACATACCCTCCTTCTAGGACTTCTGGAAATCTTTTACAATACCATGCTGGTTTATATTGTTTATTATATCACTTCTTGCATGTACAATTCATGTTTGTTACACCACAGTGAGCCTGCACTGGCTGTAGGGAGAGTCACCACTAATAGCCTGTGCATTATTGCTATGTGCTTGTGGAACACCTCCCATGCTGATGGGTTTGTGCATACCTGTTTCTAATAAGACCCTTCAGCCCAGAAACCCACAACAATCCTCACTTCCCTTTGGTGCTTTTCATCTCCCTGAGATGTCAGGAAGGACATGATCATCTCCTTTTTGTGGTTCTTACCTCCCTGAGAAGTCAATGATGGCATGACCACCTGTGTCCTAAAACAAAAGAAAACAGGAGATGTAAAGAGCTGAAACTCTTGAGTTGATGCACTGAGGTCAGACCCATGTGAGCACTTAAGGCTAATTATCGATTGGACAATACTCTATAAGCATATCCTTGGAAAATGGCCCTTCCCACTATCCTGTGCTGGCTCCATAATTGGTGTATACAGAGAATTGTAGGAGGGACTAGGGGGTGGAGTAAGACTAGCCAGGGTCACTTCTGGATGGGAGACAAAGAAAGAAGGTCAGAGATTCTGCTTCCATCCAATTCAGTTCTACCAATAAAGTCCTACCTCAACTAAGGACTTTTGCTTATCCTGACTGCTAAGGCGGTCATCACATGTAAAGGAATAAGAGGGAAGAGAATAGAATAGGTTGTATATAAAAGGATGTTTAGATTTATGGCTGTGAGCTAATGTATTTAGATTAAGGGGAAAGGGATAAAGAGGGAAAGAAAGGGTGGCATAGGATAAGGTATAATAGAAAAGAGTATTTAGATTAATGGGAGTGGGATAAAGTATGTAGATTAATGGGAAAAGGTAGGAAGGAAAGGGTTGGAGGAGAAGATAAGGGAGAGGGAGATAAGGGAGGGAAAAACGCATTATGGGTGGGAGGAAGGTTAAGTAGCAAGGCAAGTTAGGGTGTAGATTAAAGCAGAAGAGTTAGCAAAAATGGGGAAATAAGAGATATACCTACATTCTTCAACAATGATCATGAGTAGAATTTCTTAGAAATAAAGGTAGGTCTGGTAATCATTGTTCTCAAAGTAAAACTTAAAGATTGAATCAAGAGAGAAATCTACATTATATATGGCAGTCATATTAATATTGTTTTAGATGCATGTTTACATGTGTAAATGCCTATGTATATATGTATTTGTGTAGGTATGCATGTAGGTATGTGTTTGTATATATATAGAAATATATATGTGTGAACATATATGTGTGTATATACTAATATTATTATATGTCTAAGTAGATATGTATGTGTGTATATATGTGTATATGTGTGTGTGTGTGCGTGTGTGTGTATCCATGCTTAAATGTAACCTGCTTGGGGGAGATGAAAAAGGAGAAAAAGGAAAAAAAAGAATAAAATAAAAAGTGCATAGCACAGAACAAAAGAATAAACTATAAAAAAAAGCTTAGTTATGAATATAATCTTCTGTTATTATATATGCTTTTCTGAACTAGAAATTTGTTACATATTTTATATCCTTCTTGGGGTTGTCCTGAGCACAGAACAATGTTTCTTTTCTTTTCTTTCTTTTCATATTTTGTATTTAGTTTTAAATAAATGAATATTTTTAAAGAAGAAAAAGTAAAAACAATAATCAGAAAAAAAATATTTACATACCCTTCTATATTTCTTATCATGAAGAGTATTCCTTTTAAAATTCTTTCCTTGTACTCTCCCCCTTCTCTCTTCCCTTGTCTCATTTCTTTCTGAATTTAAGACACATTTGTGTATGTATGTATGTATGTGTAGATATTGTTACTTCTTTTACACATTCCTGATAAGAATAGGGTTCCAAAACTAAAAGCTCTCCATCATCATCCAATTATTTTGTTTCAGTTCTTCCTTTTGAACCTTGTATTAAAAATGTAATTATTCTTTTTACTTTTTTCTGTATGGTTTTGCTTTTTAGAATCATATGCTAAGTTCTATCCCAAACCTTTTTTTGAATTACATTATTAATAACGACAATCTCAGCATAAAGTTTATATTTTATGTATAAAATCTAAATAATTTATTCTTATTGATTCCATTGTTATCAGCCTTTAATGTTTACTTAATATTTCTCTTCTTTTGTTTCTTATATGTCCATTTTTTTTCCTGAGGCAATTGGGGTTAAGTGACTTGCTCAGGATCACACAGCTAGGAAGTATTATATGTAAATTTTTTTATTGAGTTCAGGTCTTGTAGCCACACAGTCCTGATTTTCTGATAATTCATTGAATGCCTTTTAAAATTTTTATTAAAATTTTATTATTATTATTATTATTTTTGCTGAAGCAATTGGGTTAAATGACTTGGCTAGGGTCACATAGCTAGGAAGTGTTAAGTGTCTCAGGGCAGATTTGCACTCAGCTCCTCCTGAATTCAGAGGTGGTACTCTATTCACTGTGCCACATAGATTCCTCTGACTTTTTATTCCATTCAAGATTAAATTTAACTTTTCTAGGCATGATATTTTTGGCCACAACCCCAGTTCTTTTGTTCTTTGACATATAGTGTTCTAAGATTTGTGGTACTTTTGTGTAGTCATTTCTAAGTCTTACATGATTCTAATTGTGTCTCTTTTATGTTTGATTTTTTTTCTTTTTGCTTATAATATTTCTTATTTGAGGTGGGGGTTTTGAAATGTGGGAAGAATAGTCTTGTTGGTTTTCCTGCTGGGTGGTGATTGGTAGATTTATTTATTCTATTTCTACTTTCCCCTCTGTTCTAACAATTTTCTTTTTTTTTTTCTTATTATTGTGTCAAGTTTAATTTTTATGTAGTCAGATTATTCTTATATTTTCTCCTCTTGATCTGATCTTTATATCAGTTGTTTTTTTATGAAATATTTTGCATTCTTTTCCATTTTTTATTTCTTATATGTTATTTTATTATTTCTTGATCTCATAACTTCATTGGCTTTCCCTTGCCCCACTCTAATTTTCAAAAGGTTGTTTTCTACTTTAATATTCTGGATTTCATTTTTATTGGATTGTTGTTAGGATTAGTGATTCTGGCCTTAGATACTTCTTCATTTCTCTTCTCTAACCCTGGAATTGAAATCGAGAACTCTGCCCTCCTGTAAGTATCCACAGGCAGCATACTGCCTCCTTGATACTGTACTTAGCATATTCTACTATCTTTTTGCAGGAGTCACATCTCAGAAGACTGGGTGGACTTCTTATCAGCAGATTCCCTTAATCTTCTTTAACTCAGATACTATCTAGAAGGTCAAAGTTCCTGTGGCTGGGGTATAGGCTATCTATCAACTGAGCTAGCCCCTGCCTCCTGCTTGCTATTTTAGGAGAACTAGCCTGAAGGTGCTTAAACTTCACATTGATCAAAGTTACATCCTGGTATCTCTTTTTCAGCTCTTTTAGGTTGTCCCAAGAGAAGCAATGTTTTATCCCAAATCTTTTTTTTTTTTTTTTTTTACTGCTCTACATTTTACTGGATATTCTACCTTTTCTTGTTTGTGAGGAAAATATGGAGAGTTTGAAATTTTTTTTGCTGCCATGTTATCTTGACATCTTCCCAGAATCCTCTGTGGAAGCAAGCATTTGTTAAAAGTTTAATATGTACCAAACACTGTCCTGAGTGTTTTACAAATATTAACCCATTTGATCCTTCATCAGAAGTAGGTGCTATTTTTACCCCCATTTTATAATTGAGGACATTGATGCAGAGAGAGAGATTGAGCCACATGCCCAGGGTCAAACAACTAGAAATTGATGAGGATGGATTTAAATCCACACAGCTAAGTTTAAACTTTCTCACTCCAGCCCCAGCACTCTATACAGTGTGCCTTCTGGCTGCCTTTCAAGCCATGCAATCTGGGAATTATAAACCTAAAAGTCCATTTATGTGAGAAAAATCAGGAGGAAAAAACAAACAAACAAACAAACAAAACAAACAAACTTTGTTTGTGCAGTTTTAAAGAGTCTGAGGTGGCAGTGGAAGCTTCAGGATGGAGCAATAGGGTCCAAAATGTTTTCTGTTTAGTCAGCTAGGACTAACTCTATAGTCAAAGCAATTAACTCTTTGATTGATGTTGTTAGTTACGACTGATAGTTAGAAGGCAGCACCAAGTGTAACTGATTTTGTCAGAGGTGAACCTTTTTCTTGCCAAATGACAACTAAGGAGGAAAGGAGTTGCACAAGGCTTATTTACTTAACAATCTTATTATTTGATTTCTTCTGATGTTCCTTGTATACTGTTAGATATTACACCAAATAAAAATCAAGATGTATTTATCTTAACCTGAATTGAACCTTAAGGTGGAAGAAGATACTAACATTAAAGAAATATTATTAAATATGAAATAGGGAGATATATACTTGCCAAAGAATATTTTTCCCAAAGTACATATTTGGTACTCTCATAGAGGATGTGCATAGAACAAATGAGAGGACTAGCCATAGTCAATCACTCTTGATGCTGCTCTTCCCAAATCACATTTTGTTGATTGGATCATGTTGAGGTACCCTGCAGAGTTTCCTCAATGATAATTACAACTATTCAAAAGAATTTGACTTAATGATATATATGAGAATAGCCAAATGGATATAAAAAAAGTCTTTTTCAGACAGTCCATGGATCTGGTTTTTTAGCCTTGTAAATATAAAGCAATATATATATATATATAATATAATATAATAATATATATATAAATATAATATAATAATATATATATAAATATATAAATATAAATAAATATATAATAAATATATAAAGCAAATATAAATATAAAGCAAATGAAAACTGAACTAAATTCAGAATTGAATGGCAGGAAATTTTCCATTTGGAAATTGTAACTTTAAATTTTGTATATTTACATTTTTTAATATGAATCTTCTTCTGATGATTTCATCTTAAAAAATAGTAATGTCTGTTCTTAAATGTAATGTTTGCTGATCAGATCAGATCAGTTTTTTATGTTTTTGATGTTGAGTTATTTAATAGTGGCAAGGACTTTGGTGGGAAGAACTTTTCTCTCTGGGTCTTCAATAGCTCTGGATATAGCTCCTTTAGGAGAAGTTGCTAAGATGCATTTCCACAGGTGTTGCATCCCAGGATCATGACTGTATGGCACAATGGATAAGAAGCATTATTATTCTCAAATATCCATGCCTTCTCATTTTGGGTGAATATCATTCATGTAATCCTATAAATTCTCCCAAAGGAGGTGTATTCACGCCTTTTGCTAGGTCTTTTAATCTTATGTGGGTACAAGGCCATTTATCCAGGCTTGGTTTTTAGTCCAGTGTGCTGTCCAATGTGTCATGTCATAATTAAACTTATCTTCTAAATTAAAGTCTTTTCTCTGGGAATGTGGTCTATCACTCATTACATTTAAAAAAATTAGAAATTATGAAAAATTATGTCTCTGGAAATGTTCAAATAAAAGACCATCTCATTTTGAGCTACTTCTGGCTGCCTGTGGGAACTTGTGAATATTAATACTTTTTAAAATGGAAAAAAAAAATGGCATGAATTCTAGAAGCCCTTAGTTTTATAATTTCATATAGTAGTGATATTATGTCTTATTAATACATGCAAAACATGCTTAAGATAGTGAACTAGCTAGGCTGACCATTCATTACATACTTAATATGTGTCAGGAACTGTGCCAAATGCTTGGGATACAAACACAAACAAGATAGTTCCTCTCATCAAAAAACTTATAATCTAATGAGGAAAAGCAAAACAGATGAGGGGGCAGGTTACCGTACAATAATGTGATATGATTATCACTTAGAAGTTTTTTAGAAGCCCAGTTCTGGACATAATAAGGTGAAATCTCACCCATAACAACCTAACATTCTATGGCTAGGTTTCAAGATTCCACTGGATAGAGGATAAGGCTAATGGCCAAAGTATATGATTTAGGGGAATGATTTGAAAATGGTTAGGAAATATCATGAACACATGTTTCAGGGAAAGATAGCATGAAAGGTCATCTAGGTCTTGAAAAGAAAACATTCTTTGAATATAATTCAGATTTACTAGTTTAGAATTTGGTTATAGCTTATCTTTTCTTTAAAAAATATATTTGTGTGATTACTAGTAAACTTTTCTCTTGGGCTTAAAATCTGGGGTATCTGAGTTCAAATACACACATCAAATATGTGAGTGTGTGTATGTGTGTGTGTGTATATATATATATATTATATGTGTACATGTGTATGCATATATATGTATCACATTCAAATATATTCAAAATCCATATGAGGTAACATTAGATGGTAAATATACTAGCAATTAGAATTTAAAGGAAAGGACTTTTGTACATAGTAAAGAGTGAGCAGTATTTGGACAGGAATGAGTAATTCTTAATCAGAGTTGAAGAAGAACTACATTCTAGGTATAGGTCACAGCCTCTACAAAAACACAAAAATGTGAGATGTGGCCTGTTCTATGACAGCAAGGTCAATTTAGCTTGACTGAAGAGTACATGAAGAGAAATAATATATAATAACCTGCGGAGAGTAGGTTAGAACTGGACACACATCAGGATCATTGATTTTTCACAGCTCATAGAGTCATACCCACCTTTTCAATCCACATCCCACTCCCCAGCTATAAACTCATTTCCTCTTCCTAATTTTATTTTTCACTTGATTGGACCTTTTTAGTATATGAAGTTCAATGCTTAGCACTTTGCTGAGTAGGACAACTTCACTGTTTTGGCCTTTCTTTGAACCATTAAACTTTTTTCTAATTTTGCTAAATAAGGTCAGCTGCCCAGGTCCTGATCTCTTTGTGTGTAACAATACAGTGTCTGTCTGCAAGACATTAGTTCAAGCAGTTTGCAAGCAAGCTGCTTGGATGAACCAATGTTTCATTTAAAGTCAAATGATTTCCATCATTCTTTGAAACCTACTCATTTAGTCTGGCTTCCAAAGGATAAAACAAAAAACCTCAATACCAAACAACTTTCCTTTTTCCATAGTGATCGATTCTCTGAAAGAATGTAATAAAGAGAAAAAATAGAAAGGTTAAAGGAATAGTGGACTTTCACTGTTGGAAACAGTATTGCTATTTAATGGGAACTGTACGATTTCAGTAATGACATGTCAAAGCAACTTGTGTATGCTTTACAATTTGCAAATTCATCATATGAAATATCTGATATTTGCAAAAAAATTATTTCAAAATACATTTCACATTTCTCAATCCTTGACTAAATATGTTGTTGAATTCTATCAATAGGGAGTCAGATGGAGATTTATGGGAAGTATCTGGAAACTGAACAACAAAAAAAAAGGCATCAACTTAGAAAGAAAGGTCATTTTCTTTTTAGAAAGAGAACTAGAATTGGCAGAATGAAAATACATGTGTTCATGGGTACCAAAAAAGGTCTTCTATCAATATATGCCAGGAAGCAAGACAGCAGTATTTTAGCCTCTCCTCAAACTTGAAAGCTAAATATTTCTAATACCTAATTTACTGTCAAGATTGGAAATGTACAGGTTTTGAAATGTTTCTGGTAAGCTGTGGGAAGCAACAAGAAATTGATTTGTACTTTTATGTATCAGAAATGGCCAACTGCACTAACAGTGCAGTATGCATTAATATCTCTTAGAGAGGAATATTGTTGACAATTTTAGTTCCTTTGCAAGACTTCTGCTATAGGAAAGATGAACAGGTCAGTTGAAATTAGGTTTTGAATTAAACTCTCCACATTCATTTGTTCACAGTTGGCTATAGTGTTGGCAGGTTTCTCTGGGCACTTGTCTCAAAATTTAACAAGTTTCCACCAGTAGTATTCCTTTGCTTTACTAAAGATAATCCTGATGCTGATCCACTCACCATCAACTTTTTGATATGTACCACTTAAAGATACATATCTAGAATTACATCTTATTTTCTTCCTTCCAATTACTTTGCTTTTTGATAGTGTTAATCTATCACTCTTCTTTTTACTAACTTTCCTTGTGATTATCTGCAAGTATTTAAGGCAATAGTAGAGATTTTTCTCACTGCAACAGGCATAAAAATACAGAATCTATTAATCATTTTTGCAAGACTATGCTATCCTTATATCATACAAAAGGAGCTACAGGGTATTCCAGGGAAGTAGAATGAATGGTATTTCTACAAATTATAAATTTTACTATTAAATTATGTATGTAGTACATATAAAAATGACATATACGCTACTTAGTCTTTCTAAGTTAACAAATTAACTTTCTCTTCTTATTCCCTATTCCATTAAAAAAAAAGGAAAAGAAAAGAAAAAAGAAAAAAATAACAAATTCCTTGTAGCAAATATGTTTAAGTTGTATACAATTATACTTTACTAGTCACATTTTAAAATATTTGTTATTTGACACTGTAAATTTGTCTTGCCTCCATCAGAAGCTTGTGATGACCACATATTTTAAAATCAATCGGAGTCAGGAATTCAGGTTAGGGGAAAATTGTCAATCTTTATTCTCAGTGCAGATGAAGAAAGATCAGATGTGGAAGAGAATCGGCAACAGCAATGTGTGCAGCTGAGTCAAGAAGCTAGCTAGACCAGAAGCCATGAGACCAACAGCCAGCAGAATAGAACCCAGCCAGCAATCTCTCAGTCTCTCTTCCTGTCTCCCTGCCTCCACGTACCAAAATCATCATTTCCAATATAATACATCAGGACTTGCACAGAGAGTGGGTGGGGGCCATTCTTTCTCCAAGTATATATATTAATAGAGTATAGTTCAATTACTATTTAGCCTCATGTGCTTGGGACCTCAGTGCATCAACTTAAGCCTCAGCCCATTACAGGAGCTGAACAGTTTATTCCATCAGCAGTTCTCGGAAATCATGGGTAATCATTATTCAAACACTGTTGAATTTGAATTGTTATATCTTTCAAAGTTGTTTGTTTTCATAATATTGATTTTATATTATGAATTGTTCTGATTTTTCTTGCTTTACTCTTCATTAATTTATATGTCTTTCTATGTCTTTTGAAATAAATTTTATTTTCATTCCATATAACACAATAGTATTCTCTTAAATTTTTATCACACAATTTGTTCAGCCATTCTACAATTAATGGGGATTTCTTTAGTTTTTATCATTGTAACAAAATACTTATTCTGTTGAATTTCTGTTTTTAAAAAGTATGAAATTGGCTTGAATATTACTACTCTGTTACATAGTATCCTTTGATGTTATAAGATGAAAGGAGAGACACTTTAATAGTAGAATAATCCTTGAATTCTTAACACCTACCAAATGCACCTATGTCAAGGTTAATGGTGAGAATCCTCTTCTTACCCTTAAATTTATAAACCTATATGAGATGATGTACCTAATATACATTTTATATCTAACCATAACCCAAGCTTTTATTCAAATGGGAAAAAGAGATGGAAGTCAGCTTTGCACAGAGACTATAATATCAGATCTGTGTTTACGTCTTCCACTATTATTCGTGTAATCTTGTTGAGTTCCTAATCTATAAAAAAGAGGGCTTGATTATATGATATTGAAAGTTCTTTTTAGATGGAAATCTGTGATACTATTATCACTTTGATGCCACATTTCCTAATAGAGAAGATTCAGACATATTACTTAATTAAAGGAAAATGATACAAAATTTCTAAATTAAAAAAAAAATGCACCTGCTGCCCCATTGTGCTTTTTTTTTTTTTTTTTTTTTTTTTTTTTTTTTTTTTTTGATGGCTCACAAAACTCTAATCCTCTAACCACATTTTGGTTGTAATTTACTGTTTGCCAGAAGCTACAGGAAAGTTTCTTTTGTTAGCAAGAGTAAATATAGGAAGTAATACAAACTATGAAAACATAAAAGTTGAGAGAGTAGTGGTGTAGATTACATTCTTAATGAAAAACAAAGTTTGAGTAATCCCTACTCTTGTTTACATTAAAACAAAACAAAACAAAATTATACATTTTATGATTGGTTAAGTTTATTTACATTACATAGATTAAAGATTCTAATAGTTCATCATTAAACCTGAAGGCTCTACATTTATAGTATCTATAACTGAAAATTAGTAAAGACCAATGAAATAGGGGAAGCTAGGTGGTGCAATGGATAGAATATCAGCCCCGAAGTCAGGAGGACCTGAGTTCATATCTGGTTTCAGATACTTAACACTTTCTAGATGTGTGATACTGGGTAAGTCACTTAACCACAATTGCCTCAGAGAAAACAAATCAAAACAAAACAAAAAAGACCAATGAAATTGAGGAGAGAGAGAGCAAGAATAATATTAGAATATGGTAGTATGTAGAACTGCAGAAAAACAGAAAATGGGTAAATGAACCTTTAGAAAGATGGCTCTTTATTGCTTCCAAAATATTCTAGGAAAACTATTCTGTATTCGTAAGGCACCTCAAAAAGCAGTAAAGGAATAATGTAAGTCAATGTCTACATAATATGGGATTTTGTGTTTTGGGAGGTGTATGTGAACTCTTATCCACAGAAACTCTCTTCAATAATACCAAAATGGTACCTTCAACAAGCACTCATTAAAAGTTTGCTATTTAACAGGCACTGTGCAAAGTTCAGAGAAAACAAATGTACAAACAAAAAGAAAGACAGTCATTGTTATATTCATGTGGAGAAAGACAATGCATAAAGGAAGTAGAATGTAGTGGAGATTGGAGAGGAGTAAGGGGAAAGTAATGAGGAAATCTAGAGTATAGCTTCATCTGAAATGGGAAAACAATTGACATACAGGGAGAATAAGGAAGAAGGAAGGGTTAAATATAGGCTCAGTGGTAGAAAGAAACAAACAAAATATATAGGGGGTTATATTAAAAAAAAATTAAGTGTAGAGTTTGATATTTACATATTGAAGAATATCTCAAGATATCCTAAGAGATGGAAAGTTGTAACTATGATACTGCAAGACTGAAACGGAATGTAAATGAAGGCTACTAGAGTTGGTAAAGTCACATAATGATGAGAACAGAATTATGTCATGTACATAGCTGATGAAATTTTCAAAGATTATAAGAGTAAAGGATGATGAGTCATATTTTGAAGTAATTGATGAATGTGATAAAATGATTCCAGGTTAATAAGTGAAAATATAAAAAATGAGAAGATGATAAAAGTAGGTGAAATAAATGTACTTCAAAAGACAGGTTGTGAAATGATAGTTATATGGGGGCAGAAACCCAAAGCAAATTTTATTGTGATCTTATCTCTTTATGGGCGTACAAGAAAGTGTGAAAAGGTCCACTTTAATTAATGAGGTTGCAAGAGAAATGGCATCATCAGTGTAATGCATATTGTTAGTTGAAACTAAAGATAGATCTTAGTTGAAGTTAATTAATAGGACTGTTTTTGCTTTAGACCCTGGATATAGGTGAGTTACTTCATAATTACATGGACATTCCTTTGAATAAAATGGACAGGGTTATTATGGAGCTAGGCAATTATAGAGCAGGTCATAGAAAGACCAGTAACCTTGGGAAACCATTAACATAATAGGTACTTTTAATAAATGTATAAAGATTGATTTGGATGGCAGAAGATAGGTATAGGGAAAGTTTTATGCCTTGCATGGAATCAAAAAACGTATGAGAAAAATAGGAGGTTTTAATATAGGCTACCAAAAGATAGTAGGGAAATGCATTTGCTGAAGTCTGTGGACCTAAAAATATTCCTTGTTGGAATAAAAGCAATGGATACAGAAGTGAACTAAGCAAATTAATTCTAGTATTCATAAATAGGTGTTTCTACCTATTGAAGTTTCATTATACGAGAGATGAATGGAAAGGATGGAGTAATGGTGGATCAAAAGTGTGTCAGCAAAGAAATCAAGATGTATAATTAAATGGCTTAATCAAAAATTCCATATACAAGAAAACTTTGATGCATCATGTAAGAAAACTTGAAAAGGAAAGCATCTAAATAGAAGGTCTAGCTCTTTAATAAAAACAATATACTCACCAGATTATGCTGGTTATGAATACATCTCTGCTAATACCAAAAGTCCTTCAAATATCTTAGGTGAAGATATAATATCATATTAGGGTGATATAAAAGATGAGTGGATGTTGAGTATTCTAAAATGTGTCTCTTTCTCTGTTTCCAGGGCAGAAAACATTTGATTTTTATAAGCATATGTAATTTAATGTTCTTTTACTTTCCCTGATGCATTATTGTTATTCTATTTCTATTATTGGTTAACCTATAAAAATCCAAAACAATTGGCTGGAAAGTGATAATAACTAGGCTCTTAACTAGTTATGCCTCCTAGATCTCAACTTTAACTTCTCATTTTATTTATACTGAATCAACTTGTTTTTCATGTGAACGAACGTAGCTTTAAAAACGCTTTATTTATATTGCTGTTAGAAGAAAATTTGGTTTTCAGTTTCTTGTAGGTAGGAACTTTTCCAATTTCTCTGTGCCACTCAAATGCTTAGCAAAGTGCTGATTAATGTGGTAACAATACTAGTTGATTGAATAAATGAATTCCAGAAACATTTTCTTAATATCCAGAAAATAGTTCAAAAACCAACAATTAAAGTGGTTCAAGGAAGCCTAGAAGCTATCTTTAATTCAGTTTTTTTTTTTTTCCTCCTGGCTTTTCAAATGCATGCTGTTCAACATGACAAAACTCACTTCTTGGATTTGTTTAACTGGATTTTGGCATAGGAGCAAGTGTACATCTCTTTTCCTGGGTGGAGTTATGTGATTAAAATCATAAATTTAAAATGCAACATGCTGACATTTTGTTAGCATTCAATCACTTTGCTTCTCCCTCTTTCTGAATAAATTTCTCCTGGAGTGAATTTCTAAAGTCAGTATTCCTTCAGGAATTGAATAAACAGATAAACCTTGAGCCTAATTCAATAAGTCGTTATTTTTTAAACTTATTTAAAATGAAAAAAAAAATTTGCAGCTTTTAAAAATCCTAGACTACTTTATTTGCATTTAAATCTTATCCAGATTCATGGTAGGGATATACATTGTAATGTGAATGACATCATGTCATATGATAATTAATACAAATACCTGGAAACATTCATAACTGCTAGAATGAAGAATTAGAGCTTCTTGAGGGTAGGGACTGTCTTTTGACTATCTTTTTGCCCATTCTTCTTTATATAATAGAAGTAATGATTTTAAGAGTGTGATGTCTTGTCTTGCAAGTGAATTGGATTCAAGGGAGGCAGGGTTTTGTGAAGTCGTCAGCCCTTCTTCTTTCAGAGTCATAAGAATCAAGTGGCAAGATACATCAAGAAGACTGGAGATGCCTTCAGCTACTCAGCTATTTAAGACTAGTGAAGAAATAAAGTTAAAGATGGTGTGATCTGCCTACTCAAAAACCAATAACAACAAAAAATCAGTCTGGATGGGAAAGACCCTTAGGGTTTCCAGCCAAAAAAGAAAAAATGTGTTGTTTACATTCATTCTGAGCCAACAAAACCCAAACAATGAGCAAGTGAGGTTTGGGCTGGAACCTATTACTGGCTCATCAATGAAAGCCAGAGTTATTTGATTTAAAGCAGAGTCAAGCAGTTCCAATTAAATTCCAATTGGCTTCATTAAAGCCTAGTTTTTCAGAACTCTATTTTTAAAAATCAGAAGTGAAATCACATGGGACAGTAGAATTAATTGTATGTTATATGATTTTGTGGTCCTCTGATTTTAGGGGAGGGCTTCTGTTGTGGCAATAAGTCAGTGATTCTAGATCAGGAAACTTCCATACTCAATCTGTCTTATTCTGACCACTCAGATAGCTTCTGCCCTCAGAAAGCTCCCACAGATAGGATTCCTGACAATAATAAATAGACCACTCCTCAATTCATTGTTGACTGATAATCTGGTCAGTAATATTCTGGTCAATGAAAACCAAATTCCAGAAACCACTCCTTCCTACTTATGAGCCATAGAATTAGCATATTTATAACTGAAAGCCGGATAAAAGTATGTCCTTGCTTCTGTTTCTCTGCTGAATTCTTGTAGAATTCCAGTCCACTTTTGTAATGGCATTACTATTATTTATAATTCCCCTTAGCTAAGGAGATGGGTTCAAGCCTGCAAATTATTTTGAAACACCTGGTAACACTGGTCTGGGATCCAAAAATTTTGGGGTCCCCCTTCCCAATCTCAACAATTGTACCATGGGTGGGATGGGTGCTAGACCCCCTTTCCCAAATTAACTAATCAGAGATATCTTCAGGTATAAACAGAAAGCATTTATTTAGTCCCTGCATGGAGAGGTCCAGACACATATCTGGGAGCCATCCCAACTCCCACCATGTGTGTGTGGAATCTGACCAGCTTCCAGCTTGTCCAGATTTAAAAAGCAAAAGACCCAAGCCTTTTCATTGGATAGACTAAAAGGATGTAACCATCCTTGACCAATGGTCACCAATATTGTGTGCTCCCTGTGGGTCATGTCACCTTTTACAACTTCCTGAGAGTCTGACCTTTAGAGACCATGTAACTCCCTGCAACCCAAGGTCTAAGACCCAATCCTCTGGGAAAAGGGATCATGTGACTTAGACCTAGTCTCATGAATTGAGAAAACTTCATTCAATCAGTCCCATTTATACCAGTTTTTTTTTTTTTTTGTTTTGTTTTTTTTTGATGATCAATTTTTTGGGATATCTTTAGTGCTTAACACAGTGCCTAAAATACAGTAGGTGTTTAATGCATACTTACTGACTAGTTTAATATCTCTCTATTATCCAATTATAGTTAGCCACATAATAAATACTTTGTGATGAAAACTGGTAAAATTTGAGAGGGCAGTGAAAAATACCACTGAAATCCAAACCAAGAAATATTTATTAGGTGATCATTATGTGTCCTGAATTTCATGATAGATTCTGATGATACAAAGAAAAGCAAAAATATAGCTAAATAAATAAATCCCTGCTCTCAAAGAGCATTGAACCTAAAGAAACAACATACAAACAAATATTTACAGAAGAGAGGTATGATAGGTTGGATACAATGTTAGAGGGAAGAGGATTATTAAAGATTTTTTTTACAAAAAGTGATATTTTAGTTTAGACCTGACGAATATCATAGAAACTGATATATGGAGAAGAGGAGGGAGAGAATTAGAGGCATGGATGGAGCTCAGTAAAAATGTCTAGATTCAAAAAATAGAGTATTTTATGAGAGAAAACTGCAAAAAGGCCAATAACTCTAGATAATGGAGGGATATTTGAGGAAGAAAAGATATAAGAATACTAGAAAGGTAGGAAGGGCCCAAGTTATAAATGGCTTTAAAAACCAAAGAGAAATTGTAGATTTCATTTTGGAGGTAATAGGGAGCCACTGTACTTCATTGAATGATATGGATGGATTTGTGCTTTAGGAAAATAAATTTGATAGCTTATTGGAGAAGGGACTAAATTTATTATGTAGCTAATTGCATCTTTTCTCTTTATAAAAAAGGCTTTTAACTGGGATTCTTGCTTCTTGGTGCTTAAAATTGTGCCCAATACTTGTTAGAATTCAGTTCAATTACAGGTGAAAGTAGAGAGGGCAATTCCATTATATAGTTTGAGCTGACTTAAAAAGTCAGAAATCACCTTAATATTGTGTGGAATGGAGGGATAAAGTGAAGAACTTACAGGAATGTTTAAATTCTTTTTCTGTATTTTTTATTATTTCTATGTCTCTATGACCTGCATAAGTATGGTGTGTACAAGCCAATATTTACTTAAAACTTTAGATATATTTACTTACCCAAAAATGATGATATTTATCCTTGTTCAATGTTATCAATATTTAGATTATTAAATGCCATCAGCTCAGTAATCTGAAGTTTGAAGGTCTGACTGATGATTCCTCTGGGAATCAGGGAAACAAAGCATTCCATTCTAATAAACATTCCATTCTAATATGCCTTTGGCACCAATGTTTAACATTCAATAAGGGGAGAGGGCACCTATTTCTCAGTGCTCCCCAACCTATGATTTAATGCAGGGGTCCTCAAACTACGGCCAGTGGGCCAGATGCGGCAGCTGAGGACGATTATCCCCCTCACCCAGGGCTATGAAGTTTTTTTTTTTTTTTTTTTATTTAAAGGCCCACAAAACAAAGTTTTTGTTTTAACTATAGTCCGGCCTCCAACAGTCTGAGGAACAGTGAACTGGCCCCCTATTTAAAAAATTTGAGGACCCCTGAAATCATTTGTAACCAAACCTATAAAAATTGTATATCTTTCCTAAATCTTTAGCCCTTCTACTGCAAGCTTTCTCTCTTTCCCTCCTCACAATGGAATTGCTCATTCTCATGAGAATTTATTAATAAATAACTTTTCTGCTTTCTACTGAGTGATCGCTGAGTAGTTATTTTGGGTAAGGGTCTTCTACATCTCTCACAATATCTTAAGTATCCTTCCTGTTTCTATAACCAATTTAAACAAATATTACCAATTTAAACAGATTAAATAAATAGCCATTCATATGGCTAGAAATGGTTTCAATTTCTTTATCTGAAAATTGTTTGTTAATATCCTTTGATCATTTATCAATTGGAGAATGACTTAAATTTTTATAAATTTGAGTCAATTCTCTATATATTTTAGAAATGAAGCATTTATCAGAACCCTTGAATGTAAAAATTTTCCCCTAATTTATTGCTTCCTTTCTAATCTTGTTTGCATTGGGTTTGTTTATAGAAAATTTTTCTTAATTTAATCAAAATTATCAATTTTTTGTTCAATAATGAACTCTAATTCTTCTTTGGCCACAAATTCCTTCCTTCTCCACAGATCTGAGAGGTTAATTATCATTCATTCTTTTATTTTGCTTATTTTATCACTCTTTATGTCTAAATCATGAAACCATTTAGACCTTATCTTGGTACATTGTGTTAGGTGTGGGTCAATGCCTAGATACTGCCATAGTAATTTCTAATTTTCCCAGCAGTTTTTCTCAAATAGTGAGTTCTTATCCCCAAAGTTGGGTTCTTTGGGTTTCTAAATGACTATAGTCATTGATTATTTTGCCCTGTGAACCTAACCTATTCCACTGATTGACTACTCACTCAATTTCTTAGGCAGTACAAAATGGTTTTGATGACCAGTGCTTTATAATCTAGTTTTAGGTCTGGTATAGCTTAGTCACTCCTTCATTTGAATGTTTTTGTCATTTATTACCTTGAAATTTTGACCTCTTCTTCATCCAGATGAACTTTATTAATTTTTCTAGCTCTGTAAAATAATTGCTTGGTAGTTTGATTGGTAATAGCACTGAATAAGTAATTTAGGTAGTAATATCATTTTTATTATATTAGATTGGTCTACTCACGAGCACTTGATATTTTTCCAAGAGTTTATATGTTATTTTATTTGTGTGGAAAGTGTTTTGTAATTTTACACAGAGTTCCTGACTTTGCCCTGGGAGGTAGACTCCCAAATATTTTATATTATCTACAGTTATTTTAAATGGAATTTCTCTTTGTATCCCTTGCTGCTTGACCCTGTTGATAACATATATAGAAATGCTGACAATTTATGTGGATTTATTTTGTATCCTTCACTTTGCCAAAGTTTTGAATTGTTTCTAATTGTTTTTTAATTGATTCTCTTGGATTCTACAAATCATGTCATCTACAAAAAAATGACAATTTGGTTTTCTCATTACTTATTCTAATTCCTCTAATTTCTTTTGCTTTTCTTATTGCCAAAGATAACAATAATAATATTGAGTAGGAATGGTGATTATCAGCAACCTTCTTTCAACTCTGATCTTATTGGGAAAGTTTTAGTTTTTCCCCATTACCTATGATGTTTGTTGATGGTTTTAAATAGATGCTATTAATCATTTTAAGTAATTGTTTCTATACTCTCCAGTGTGTTTAATAGGAATGAGTGTTGTATTTTGTCAAATGCTTTTTCTACATCTATTGAGATAATTGTATGATTTTTCTTAGTTATTGAAATAGTAAATTATGCTGATCATTTTCCTAATATTGAACCAGTCCTTCTTTTCTCTATAAATCCTACTTGGCCATGGTGAATATCCTGGGGATGATTTGCTATAATCTCTTTGCTAATCTTTTATTTAAGATTTTTGCATATATTTATTAAGGAAATTGGTCTATAATTTTCTTTCTCTGTTTTGACACTACCTGATTAGGTATCAACAGCATATTTACATCATAAACAGAATTTGTGAGGACTCATTCTTTCCCTATTTTTCCAAATAGTTTGCATAATATTGGAATTCATTGCTTTTTAAATGTTTGATATAATTTATATGTAAATCAATCAGGCCCTAGAGATTTTTTCTTAGAGAGATAATTAATAGCTTGTTTAATTTCTTTTTCTAAAATGGAACTATTTAATTAATTTATTTCTCCCTCTGTTAATGTGAATAATCTATAGTTTTTAAAGTATTCTCCCATTTCACTTAGATAATCAGATTTATTGATATATAGTTGTGCAAAATAGCTCCTAATTATTGTTATAATTTCTTATTCGTTTTTGTTGGAAGATTCTCCTTTTCCTTTTTGAAACTAACAATTTGATTTTCTTCTTTCCTTTTTCTAATCAAATTCACTAGAAGTTTATTTTTTCATAAAACCAACTCTAAATTTTGCTTATTAATTCAGTAGTTTTACTTTCAATATTATTCATATCTCCTTTTATTTTCAGATTTTCAAATTGGTATTTAATTGGAAGCTTTTAATTTGTTCTTTTTCTAGCTTTTTTAGTTGCAAGCCCAAATTATTGAACTTCACTTTCTCTATTTTATGCAAGTAAGCATCTAGAGATATAAAATTTATCCTAATAACTGCTTTAGCTGCATCCCGCAAATTTTGATGTGTTGTTTCATTGTTGTCATTCTGCTGGATGAAATTATCAATTGCTTCTATAATTTGTGTTTCCCCCCCTCATTCTTTAGGATTACATTACTTAGTTGCCAATTAAATTTTTGCCTATTTTCCCCTGGACTTTTATTGCATGTAATTTTTGTTGAATCATGATCTGAAAAAAAAAATCATTTACTATTTTTGCCCTTCTGCATTTGAGGTTTTGCATTTCTGCCTTTTGAGTTTTGCTTTTCTGCATTTTGAGTTTTGATGCCCTAATGCATGGTCAGTTTTTAAATGTGTTACACGTACTGCTGAGGAAAAAAAAAATATATATATGTATATATACACACATATATATATATATATATATATATATATATATATATATATATATATATTCTTTTCTGTCTCCATTCAATTTTCTCCAAAGATTAGTCATACTTAACTTTTCTAGAATTCCATTTACCTTTTAAATGTCTTTCTTATTTATTTTAAGTAGTGTAGGATTCTAACTTTTAATCTAGTTGTTGTCCTCTTCTATTTTATGGAAGAGTGCACCCCATTCACATTCATAGTTAAAATTATTAACTCTGTATTTTCTACCATCTTGTTTTCCCCTAGTTATATTTTTCTCTTTACTTTTACCTTTCCCTCCTCCTCAGTATTTTGCTTTTGACCACCCTCTACCTCAAACAGCCTTTCCCTTTTACAGCTTCTCCCCTGTTCTTATACCTTTCCCCTTCTACTTCTGTCCTCCCTTTTATTAGCCTCCCTCTTTACTTTCCCCTTTCCCCTCTTCCTTTCCTATAATATGATACAAGCTTCTCTGTGAAGGTAGATGTATTTGATATTCTCTCTGAGCCAAATCTCATGGGAGTAAGATTCACACAATGCTCATCCCCCTGCCTTCCCTCAAGGTCTTTTTTGCTCATTTTTTAAAAGGTTGATATCTGTTCTTAGGGCAAAGGGAAGATTGCCCCAAGCTTTCTCTTCAGGGTACAGCCACTTTAGGTTACACTGGGGCCAGTCCTGTTGAGTAATTTCTGGTGCTGTATAGGCATGGCCAACTCCCATGTTGTTCTGGGGTTTAGAGGTTCACTATTTGCCTGTTGCATTTGCATTGGGTAATCAGTTAATGTGCTGATCCACTGGCTTGTAACCAGGACAGAGTAGCCTAAGAGCCTCCCAGTAGATTCTGTGGTGCATGGATGCTACAATATCCTGGCTCCCTGTACTGAGTCTGTGCTTGGCTGCCTCCCACCTTGCCAAATTAAAACAGATCTTTTCTGAACCTTTTAAAAAATGACTTCTGCTGGAAATTTGTTACATTCCAAATATGTGTGAGTTCTGTCACTCCAAGACTTGTTCAGGGTTTGATGCGCTGTTGCTCTGAGGGACACTAGGAGGAGCTCAGTTAAAAATGTATCTACTCTCCACCATTTTGGCTCCACCCCCTTTAGCTGTTTGGTTATAAATTCCTCCCTTCTCCAAAGATCTGATATATTAATTAACACATTCATCTAACACTAATTTATAACATTATAGTTTCACCTTTTTTCCCCAAATGATGTATCCATTTTGACCTTATTTTGGTATAGGGTGTGAGATAAAGGACTATCCTGATTTTCTGACATTATTTTCCAGTTTATCTAGCAATTTTTGTCAAATACTGAGTTCTTATCCCAGAAGCTAGAGTTCAGGGGTTTATGAAATATGAGATTACTATAAGTCTTGATTATTGTGTAGTGTATATCTAATCCATTCCACTGATCCAACATTTCATTTCTTAGCCAGAAACAAATGGTTCTGATTATTGTTAGTTTATAATACAGTTTTTAGGTTTGATATTCCTAGGCCACCATCATTTTCCCTTGCTATTAATTCCCTTGGTATTCTTGACCTTTTTTTTTTTTCTAGATGAATGTTGTTATTATTTTCTCTAGTTCTATAAAATGAATGTATTGGCAGTTTGATTAGTGTGGCACTGAACAAGTAGACCAATGTAGGCAGAATTGTCATTTTATTATATTAGATTAGTCCAACCATGAACAACTGATACTGTTTAAACAATTGTTTAGATCTGATTTTATTTGTGTGAGAAATGTTTTGTAATTGTTTCATATTGTTCTTGGGCTTGTCTTGCCAAGTAGGCCAAGTATTTAATTGTGTCTACAGTAATTTTAAATGGTATATCTCTTTATATCTCTTGCTGATGGGCTTTGTCATTAATATAGAGAAATGTCTGACTATTTGTGTGTTTTTTTTATATCCTGCATCTTTGCTAAAGCTGTTATTGTTTCCACTAGGTTTTTGAATGATTTTCTAGGATTCTCTAAGTATATCATCATATCATCTTCAAAGAGTGATAGTTTTATTTCCTCATTGTCTATTCTAATTTCTTTAAATTCTTTTTCTTTTGTTATTTTTAATGTCAACAATTCTAGTACAATGTTGAATAACAATGGTGACAATGGGCATCCTTGTTTTACTTTTGCTTTTACTGGGAATGTGTTCAGCTTCTCTCTATTACAAATAACACTTGTTGTAGATTTTACATAAATACTGCTTATTATTTTAAGGAAAGCTCTCTTTATCCCTGTGTTCTATAGTCTTTTTGATATAAGTGGGTGCTGTATTTTGGCAAAAACTTTTTCTGCATCTACTGAGATTATCATATGATTTCTGGTTTTTTTTATTGATATGGTCAATTATGGTAATAGTTTTTTCTAATATTAAACAAGCCTTGCATTCCTGGGATAAATCCTACTTGTCATAGTGTATTATGCTGGTGATAAGTTGATGTAATCTCTCTGCTAATACTTTATTTAAAATATTTGTATCAATGCTCATTAGGGAAATTGGTCTGCAATTTTTTTTCTCTGTTTTGGTCTTTCCTGCTTTAGGTATCATCATATTTGTGTCATAGAAGGAATTTAGCAGTACTTATTCTTTACTTATTTCCTCAAATAGTTTATATCTTAATGGACTTAATTGTTTTTTAAATGTTTGATAGAATTCACAAGGGCCATCTGGCCCTAGAAATTTTTTTCTTAGGGAGTTCATTAAAAGCTTGTTCAATTTCTTTTTCTAAAATGGGACTTTGTTAGTATTTTATTTCCTCTTCAGTTAACCCAGATGATTTATATTTTTGTAAATTTTCATCTATTTCAGGTTTGATTGTCAGACTTGCTACCATAGAGTTATGGCAAAATGGCTGCTAATTATTGCTTTAATTTCTTTATCATTGGTGATGAGTTCACCTTTTCATTTTTGATGCTGGTGATATTTTTTCTCTCCTTTTTCTGATCAAATTTATCAAAAGTTTAGCTAATTCATTGTTGTTTTTCTCATAAAACAAACTTATTTTTGGTTATTAGTTCAACAGTTTTCTTAGTCTCTATTTTAATAAGCTCTCCTTTGAAATTCAAAATTTCTAATTTGATATTTAATTGGGCTTTTTTAATTTGTTTTTTCCCCAGATTTTTTTAGTTTCTTTTTTATTATTAATTTTAATAGCTTTTTATTTACAAGTTATATGCATGGGTTAATTTGAAAATTGCCAAACCTTTTGTTCCAATTTTTCCCCTCCTTCCCCCCACCCCTTCCCCGAGATGGCAGGATGACCAATACATGTTAAATATGTTAAAGTATAAATTAAATACAAAATAAGTATTCACATCCAAATTGTTATTTTGCTGTACAAAAAGAATCAAACTCTGAAATATTGTACAATTAGCCTGTGAAGGAAATAAAAAAATGCAGGTGAAAAAAATATAGGGATTGGGAATTCTATGTAATAGTTCTTAGTCATCTCCCAGAGTTCTTTCGCTGGGTGTAGCTGCTTCAGTTCATTACTGCTCCATCTCCATTGGAATTGATTTGGTTCATCTCATTGCTGAAGATGGCCAGGTCCATCAGAATTGATCATTATATAGTATTGTTGTTGAAGTATATAATGATCTCCTGGTCCTGCTCATTTCACTCAGCATCAGTTCATGTAAGTCTCTCCAGGCCTTTCTGAAATCCTCCTGTTGGTCATTTCTTACCGAACAACAATATTCCATAATATTTATATACCACAGTTTATTCAGCCATTCTCCAATTGATGGGCATCTATTCAGTTTCCAGTTTCTGGCCACTACAGCTTTTTGTTTTTTTTTAGTTTCATGCCTAATTCATTGATCTTCTCTTTCTCTACTTTATTTATGTAGCTCTTAAGAGATATAAAATTTCCCCTAAAAACTGCTTTGGCTGCATCCCATAAGTTTTGGTATGTTGTCTAATTATTCTTATTTTCTTGGATAAAATTATGAATTGCACCTATGATTTGTTGTTTGTGTCTCAGTCATTCTTCAGAATTAGATTATTTAATTTCCCGTTGATTTTTAATATACTTTCCCCTGGCTCTTTATTGAATATAATTTTATTGCATCATAATCTGAAAAGGAAGCATTTACTATTACTGCGTTTTTGTATGTGATTGTGAAGTTTTTATGCCCTAATATATCATCAATTTTTGTGTAGGTGCCATATACTGCTGAGAGAAAGGTGTATTCTTTTCTATCCTCATTTAAATTTCTCCAGAGATCTATCATGTCTAAGTTTTTCTTGGATCCTATTAACCTCCCTAGTTCCTTTTTTGTTTGTTTTGTGGTTGTATTTGTCTAATTCTGAGAGGGGAAGGTTGATGACCTCCATTAGGACATTTTTCCTGTCTATTTTTTTCTTTAAATAGCTTAAAACCTTTTCTAGGAATTTGCCTGCTCTACCATTTGGTGCATACACATTTAGTATTACCATTTCAGTATTTACTGTACCTTTTATCAAGATGTAGTTTCCATCCTTATCTTCCTTAATAAAACTTATTTTTACTTTTTCTTTATCTGAGATCAGAATTGTTACATCTGTGTTTTTTTTTTTTTTACCTTATCTGAATCATAATAAATTCTGTTCCAGCCTTTTATATTTATTCTCTATGTGTTTTTCTGTGTCAAATATGTCTCTTTTAAACAACATATTTTTTTAGGATTCTTGTTTTTTTATCCATTCTGCTATTTGCTTCCCTTTTATGGGACTGTTCATCCCATTCACAATCACAATTACCAGCTTTGTATTTCCCTCCATCCTATTTTCTCCCCTGAATATACATTTGTTCTCTCTTTCCACCCTGTCCTTAGTGACTTTTTTACCCTCCCCAGCTGCTATCTTATTTTCTATCACACCTCCCCCTTATCTTACTAGTGTTTTGTTTTTACTCATCCCACCCACTACCTTATCTTTTATGAACACCTCATCTCTTTTCTTAATGCTTCTGCTTTTGTTTCTATCCTGTCCTTTCCTTATCTTTTTTCTTTCTTTTCTTATTTTTTTATAGGATTAAATAATTTTCTATAGCCAACTAAATGATTAAGTTATTTGCTCTTAGAGCCAAAACTGATGAGATCAATCTTCAGACAATGCTCATTACTCTCCCTTTTTTCCTCCTTTGTAATGGTCTTTCCAGGCTCTTGGTGTGAACTGTTGCCCTATTATACGTTCCCCTTTCTCTTTTTTTCCAGTACAGACCTTTTTTCTACCCCTTAATATCTTTTGCTTTGATGTCATCACAAAAGAATCCATTTAAAATTATGCCATCAGTCCATGTGATGCTCTCCCTTCCCCCACCCTAGTGTCAGATACAGTTTGCAAGAGTTACAGATGTTTTTTCCCATATAGAGATGTAAACAGTTTTTAAGCTTTAAATATATTCTTTCTCTTCTTTACCTTTCAATGGTTCTCTTGAGTCCTGTGTTTGTTGATTAAATTTTGTTTAGTTTTGTTTGTTTGTTTGTTTGTTTTTTCCAGTAGAAATGATTGAAAAGTCTCTTACTTCACTGAAGTTTCATCTCCTTCCCTGAAAGATGATGTTGAACCTTGCTGGGTAGTTAATTTTTGGTTATTGCCCTAAGTCCTTTGGCTTCCAGAATATGGTATTTCTAGTCCTCTTATCCTTTATTGTAGAAGCTTCTAGATTCTGGGTTATCCTTACTGTTGCTCCTTAATATTTGGATTGACTTTTTTTTTTCTGACAGCTTTCAGCATATTTTTCCTTGAGATTATAGTTTTGGAGTTTCATAGCAAAGTGCTTGAGGGTTTTCCTTCTGGGATCTTATTCCAGAGGTAATGGATGATCCTTTCAATGACTGTTTCTCCCTCTGTTTCTAGAATTTTTGGTCAGTTTTCCTTACTGACTCTTGTAGAATTCTATCCAGGCTCTTTTTTTGGTCATGGCCTTCAGGTAGGCCAATAATTTTCAAATTGTCTCTTCTGGATCTATGTTCCAGGTTGTCTGTTTTGTCAATGAGATAGTTCACATTTTCTTCCATTTGTTCATGATTTTTAATTTGTTTGATTGATTCTTGCTGTCTCACAGTCATTAGCTTCCATTTACTCTGTTCTAGTTTTTAATATGTGGTTTTCTTCAATTTCCTCTTGTATCTCTTTTTCCATTTGATTTATTCTACTGTTTAAGTAGTTATTTTACTCAGGCAATTTTTTTCCTTTCTTTTCAAACTCTTGACTGTCTCATACATACTTCTTGTTTCATTCTCATTTTTTCTTCTATCTCTCTTATTTACCTTTTGGAATCTTTTATGAACATTTTCAAGAAGACTCTTTGGGCTTCAAACCAATTTATCTCACTCTTTGAGATTTCGTCTGTGGATACTCTGTCCTCCTCTTGAGTTTGTGTTTTGATCTGTCCTGTCATCATAGTAGCTTTCTATGATCAAAGTTCTTTTCTGTTTCTTGCTCATTTGGGTATTTCCTCTTTTTCTACTTTTAAGATGGTTCTTTGCTTCTGGGGCAAAAGTGGTGATGTCCAATGCTTTCTGTGTAGCTCTGAGCCTTGGCTTTGAGCACAGGGGATCCTTGTGTTGGTACGAGGGTATCGTTCAGGAAACCATCTGGTTTCCCAGAGTTTGCCTTCTGAGTTGGAACTGGAAGCTTGCCCAACTGATTTGCTCCTTTACTGAGCCAGAACTGAGGGTCTTAGTTGCTGATTTGCTGTTATTATTATACTTTCACACATTTTCTCAGAGTCTGTCTGAGCTGGGCTGAACACCCTTTCTACCCCAGTGAGACTGACCTTTCTTGTAGTTTCTTTTCAGTCTACCTTGACTGGAGAGTAGTTTCATTCTATCTCACTCTGTTCAGAGGCTTGTTTTCATGTGGATTTTGAGGGTAACTGAAACTTATCCAGCTTCCTGACTTTACCCCACCATTTTGGGTCCACTCTTAGAACTACCTGGATTATCATTTTAATGATATCAAATTTTACCCCATGCTCTGGGCCATCTTCTTTAAATCAGTATTTTTTTTCTTGTAAGAACCATCACTAACATCATGTAGCAAATTCAAGGTATCCTTCCTGGGTAGCTCTCATTACACTAATAACCATATAATATTAGGATAATTTAAGAAAATTTCTCCTCATATCTTGAGTAAAAATCCTTTGACTAAGTGATGAAAGAACATGGGGCAGAGCTGAACAGCCATTTTCTGATCTGTATCATTGGTCATAGATCAATAAAGTATCAATGTATATATCAAAATAAACAATATTATTTTTTATTAAATAGAAAATAAATAGAAATCTAAAGAAATAAAATAAAACTGTTCAGTAATCTGAACAATATTCTATCTTGAAAGCAGTATTACAGAAAAAATTACATAGCAAACATTTGGGACTCCAGCAGATGGTGCATTAATTCTGGACTCTGAAGAACTGAGTTAAAATCCCACCTCAAATATTTACTAGCTGTGTGACTACATCATTTATTCTCTGTAAGCTTCAATTGTCTCATATATAAAATGGGGATAATAACGGTACTTATCTCCTATGTTGGTGTGAGGTTAATATGAAATGATATTTATAAAGTATATTGTAAATCATAAAAGATTAAATAAATATTATCATCATATAATTATACAGATCAAGCATAGATGTCATCAGTAGTTATGAAAAATGCTTAAAGTCTATTACTGATGAGGAAAATGGTATTTTTTGGCTGTTAATAGTAGCAATTCAGTGGATTATTTTTTAACTGACTGTTAATCTATTAATAAACTTTAAACAATTATCAAAAACAATAATTAATCTTAGGAACAAATTTAAATACATTATATTAATTTCCAAATCCAAAGGTTGTAATGAGAAGAAAAGCTATCATAGAATATATATTAGATTGTTGAGTTTAGGATGATTAAATATTTTCTGGGGTAGCTAAGTGGTGCAATAGATAGAGAACCAGCCCTGAAGTCAAGAGGACTTGAGTTCAAATTTGATATAAAGCTTTTAATACTCCCTGGCTCTGTTACCCTGAGCAAGTCATTTAACCCCATTGTCTCAGCAAAAAATAAATATATAAATAAATATTTTTCTCTGTTCCATGTTTTGTTTCTAAGTGTTCAATGGGGGTTTCAGGAAAAAAATATATATATATATATATATATATATATATATATATATATATATTTCTTTTAATAAAACAGAAAAGTTACTATATTATTTACATATTGGGAGAAAGGCATTATATATATTCACAATATAATTGATTAAGAAATTGTCATAATGCAGATATTGGAAGAAAATCTAAAATAAAATCTGTAGTAAGAGCTTTTAATTTCTTGACTATGTACCATTCTGGGGCTCATAGGAGACACATTGTTATCAGAGAAAAGGAATGGAGACATTTATATACAGACTTTATAGTAAAGCTTTTGTGTAGTCATTTTTTGGATTCTAAATGCTATCTAGAAGCAAGTTATAAATCAAATGTGTAAAAACTGAAAAGGGTCTTTGGAGATAGTAGTTCATAAGTTTTTCTTTCCCAATGGTAGGTCTACTATTTTGTGCTAGTTAAGCCTCAGGTCAAAACTTTCATACTGTGATAAAGAAAGATCCCTTCTGTGCTTCTTAGAAATGTGGAAAACATCCATACCTAAATGGAATCATTCAGTGACCTTATAACTTTTATATCTAGAGTTGCTGTCCCATGTACCATCCATGTCTCATTTTAAAGTTTCAGTTAATGAGAAAAATATATTAAATTGTTGGCTTTGTTAAGAAGAAAAAACATTTTTATAAAGATAGAGATCCATAATTCTAAACTATCTTTGTCTTGATCATCCATTTTGATCCTATTCCTGGGAGTTATTTCTTATTTATCCAAACACATTCTCCTTCCCTAAAAAGAAAAAGAAAGAAATACAGAAAGGCTATGTAACAAAACACAAAAGAAACAAAGTTAACATTATCCTTTGATAGTTGCATGTGTTTCATCTGAGACTGTGGCTGTAGGTTTCTTCAAAATATTCCTGGTCCTTATTTCCCCTGAATATTTAATTATTTATTGTTGAACTACAAGATTACTGTTAAAATTTTAGTGAACAAAACAACCTTCAAGTCTTTGAAGGAAACCTAACTAATTAGGATACACATTTCCTTGGGAAGTTTAACAAACCAGTCTTAGGAACAGTTTATTTACAATCTTTACCCATCAGTCACCAAGTATCCTTTGCTTTCTCACTTCCTTTATTCTAATTATAGCATTTAATATATATGGAAGGGTCTCTTGCCAAAAATTTCCATGTTTTATTTTTCTACATTCATTTATTTATTATCAATGCACATTGCTTTATGAATCACGTTGGAAGAGAAAAAGCAGAACAAAAGTGGAAAATCATGGGAGGGAAAAAAAAACAACAACAGGAAAAAGAAGTGAACATAGAATGTGTTGATTTACATTTAATCACCATAGTTCTTTTGCTTTTTGCAGATACATTTTTGTCCAGTCTATTGGGATTGCTTTGAATCACTAAGCCACTGAAAAGAACCCATTGTTTCATAGTTGATCATCACACATTCTTGCTGAAAGTACATAAGATCAAGAATTTCAAGGGAATTAATGAAAAAAGGCAAATGAAAGTGGCCTACCTGTGCCAGATCTAAAAGCTACATTACAAGGCAGGGCTTATCAAAATCATTTTGAACTGGCTAAGAAATAGAACAGTCAATCAATGAAATAAGTTAGTTCACAGGACGAAATAGTCAATGACTATAGTAATCTAATGCTTGACAAACCCCCAAACCCTAGCTTCTGGAATAAAAACTCACTACTTGACAAAAACTGCAGAAAGTAGGCATTGACTCATACCTAACACATCATACCAAGATAAGATTGAAAAGGGTTCATGATTTTGACGTAAAGTTTGATATTATAAGCAAATTAGAAGAACAAAGGCTAGTTTACCTCTCATATCTGTAGAGAAGGAAGGAATTTATGGCCAAAGAAGAACAGGGAATCATTACTGGACAAAAAAAAATAATTTTGATTACATTAAGTTAACTAGTTTTTGTACAAACCAAACAAACACAGACAAGATTAGAAGTAAAGCAATGAATTGAGAAAACATTTTTACATTCAAAGGATCTGATTAAGACCTTATTTCTAAAATATATAGAGAATTGATTCAAATTTATAGGAATTCAGGTCATTTTCAAGGACAATTTTCAGATGAAATTGAAACCATTTTTAGTAATCTGAAAAGGTGCTCTAAATCAGAGAAATGCAAATTAAGGTTACTCTGAGGTACCATTACACACCTCTCAGATTGGCTAAAATGACATAAAAGACAATGACAAATGTTGGAGGGGATGTGGGAATACTGGGACACTAATAAATTGTTTGTGAAATTGTGAACATATCCAACCATTCTGGAGAACAATTTGGAACTTTGCCCAAGGGCTATCAAACTGCATATCCGTTTGTCCAACAGTATTTCTACTGGGCTTATATCCCAAAGAGATCTTAATGGAGGGAAAGGGACCCACATGTGCAAAAATGTTTGTGACAGCTCTTTTCATAGTGGCAAGAAAGTGAAAACTGAGTGGCTGAATCAGAGAATGGCTGAAGAAGTTATGGTATGTGAATGCTATAGAATATTATGTTTTCCATAAAAAAATGATCAGTAGGATGATTTCAGAGAGACCTGGGGAGACTTACATGAACTGATGCTAAGTGAAATTAGCAGAATCAGGAGATCATTGTAAGCAGCAGCAAGAAGATTATATGATGATCAATGCTGATGGATGTGGCTCTTTTCAACAAGGAGATGATTCAGACCAGTTCCAATGATCTTGTGATGAAGATATACCCAGAGAGAGAATTGTGGAAACTGAGTGGGGAATCACAACATATAGCAATTTCACTCTTTTTATTGCTGTTTGCCTGCATTTTATTTTCTTTCTCATTTTTTTCCCTTTTTGATTTGAATTTTCTTGTGCAGCAAGATAATTGTGTAAATATGTAAGCATATATTTCATTTAACATATATTTTTTCCATGTTTCACACAATGGATCACTTGCTTTTTAGGGGAACAAGAGTAATTGAAATACAAAGCTTTGCAAGGATTAATGTTGAAAAATTATCCATGCATATGTTTTGAAAATTAAAAGGCTTTAATAAAAATAATAATGTTGAAAAAAAGAAATCGTGGAGCTTTGAGGGACTGACTTTCTTAAGACTATATCATGTTTAATGAATAAAAGAGTGGTGCTAGCAAAAAAAAGCAAACCAAAACAAACCAAAACAAACAAACAAAAAAATAAAGTTGTTTCTCCAGATAGATGCCTGAGGATTCTTTTTTTTTTTCTAAGAAAATGATTTAATTTTTTTCCTAGTTTGACATGTATATTTACATTTTTAATACCCATTTCTTTGTGAATCATGTTGAAAGAGAAAAATCAGAACAGAAGGGAAAAAACACAAGAGAAAAATACTTAAAAAAAAGAAAAGTGAACACAGCATGTGTGAATTTACATTCAGTCTCTGAAGTTCTCTTTCTGAATGCAGATGGCATTTTTCTCTTAAAACTCTTTTGGGATTGCTTTTAATCACTAAATCACTTAGAAAAAACATTTCTTTCATAGTTGATCATCACACAATCTTGCTGTTACTGTATACAATGCATTTATACTTTTGCTTTTTCAGTCAACATCAATTCATATAAATCTTTTTAGACCTTTCTAAAATCAACTTTCATCATTTTTATAGAACAATAATATTTCATTATTTCCATATACCGCAACTTGTTCAACCATTCCTTAATTAATGGGCATAAATTAATTTTCCAACTCTGCCAACAACAACAACAAAAAAAGAACTGTTACAAACACTTTTGCATGTGTGGCTCCTTTTCATTCCTTTATGATTTTCTTGGGATACAGACCCAGAATTGGCACTGCTGAGTCAAAGGATATAAACAATTTTATAGCCCTTTGGGCATAGTTCTAAATTGCTCTTCAGAATCGTTGGATCATTTTACAATTTCACCAATAAGTCATTAATGTCCCAGTTTTCCCACATCCCCTTCAGTATTTATCATTATCTTTTCCTATCATCTTAGCCAATTTCAGATTTGTGAGAGGTGGTAACTCACAGTTATTTTAATTTGCATTTCTCTAATCAAGAGTGATTCAGAGCATTTTTTTCATATGACTATACATTGTTTCAATTTCATCATCTAAAAATTGTCTATTCATATCCTTTGACCACTTATCAATTGAAGAATGACTTGTATTCTTATAAGTTTGACACGGTTTTTAATATATTTTAGAAATAAGTCCTTTATCAGAAACACTGGTTGTAAAGATTTTTCCTCAGCTTTGTGCTTCACTTTTAATCTTGTTTATTTATTTATTTTTGCACGAACTTTTTTCAATTTATTGTACAATTAAGAATTTAAAATTGTACATTGTGAATTTCATAATGTTCTCTAGTTGTTCTTTGGTCATAAATTCCTCCTTTCCCCAAAGATTTGATAGGTAAATTATCCTTTGCTCTTCTAATTTGTTTATGGTATCACTTTTAATGCCCAATTCTTGTACCCATTTTGACTTTATTTTGGTATGTGGTGTGTGATATAGGTCTATGCTGAATTGCTTCCACATTATTTTCTAGTTTCCCAGCAGTTTTTGTAAAATAGTGAATTCTTATCTCAGAATTTGGTTTTAGGGTTTATCAAATATTATATTACTAAAGTCATTGATTATTGCTTCATTGTGTTTACCTATTCCACTGATCAACCATGTATTTCTTAGTCAGTACCAAATAGTTTTTATGATTGCTATTTTAGGGGTGGTACTGCTAAGCTATCATTCTTTATATCTTTTTCCATTAATTCCATTGATATTTTTGATTTCTTGTTCCTCCTGATAAATTTTGCTTTTTTTTTTCTAGCTCTATAAAACAATTCTTTGGTAGTTTGATTGGTATGGCTGAAAAAGTAGACTGATTTAGGTAGAATTGTCATTTTTATTATATTAGCTCAGCCTACCCATGAGCAATTGATATTTTCCCAATTGTTTACATCTGAGTTAATTTCTGTGAGAAGTGTTTTATAATTGTGTTCATATAGTTCTTGGGTTTGTCTTGGCAAGTAGAGCCCCAAAAATTTTATTTTGTCTATAGTAATTTTAAATGCAATTTCTCTTTCTATCTCTTGATGCTGGGCTTTGTCACTAATATTTAGAAATGCTCATAATTTGTGTGAGTTTATTTTATATCTTTCAACTTTGTTAAAACTACTAATTGTTTCCAATAGGTTTCTGGATGATTTTCTAGGATTCTATAAGTACATCATCATATTATCTGAAAAAGGTAATAGTTTTATCTGCTTGTTGCTTATTCTAATTCCTTTAATTACTTTTTCTTTTCTTTTCTTATTGCTAAAGCTAACATTTGTAGTATAACATTGAGTAGTAGTGATGATAATGGATATCCTTATTTTACCCCTGTTCTTATTGGGAATTAATTCAGCTTCTCTGCATTATACATAATGCTTGCTAATGGGTTTTGATACATACTGTTTATTATTTTAAGGAAAATTCTGTTTATTCTTATACACTCTAGTGTTTTAATAGGATACTATTAAACTATTTAGTGACACTGAATTCCTAAGATTCTTACAACTATAAATGTATATTGTGTGATTATGTAATATGAAGTTCATGAGATATACAAACTGAATTATTTCATCTTTTGAAGAATAGATAAAGTCTTACTGGGAGCATTTGTTGTTGTTTTCCCAACATATCTGACTCTTCATGATCTCTTTTTGAGATTTTCCTGGCAGAGACACATGAGTGGTTTGCTATTTTTCCAGCCCAGAGTAACATAGTTAGTAAGTATCTGAGGCTATATTTGAAGCCAGTATTCCTTTCTCTAGGCCCAGCATTTTATCTATTGAATCACCTAGTTCCCTATTAGGTAATGTTTAAAAAGAAGAATACATTTCAGCTCATTTTATAAGTATAGGTTGGATTTGAAAAAAAAAAAATGGAAATTGTTGGAGAGAGAACCCTTTACGTATATTAAATTCAATGATCAGAGAAAAGCAAGTTAGAAAGCAAAGACTATCTTTATGGGACAAGTAGAAAATTGAAGTAGAGTGATGAAAAATAATTTTCCATTTCTGAAGAGCCAAATACAGAGACTAGTGAGATAACTAGCTTCTCTTCTCCAGTTCCCAACATTTAGTAGAAAATCCCTTTTAAATGTATGATCACATGATAAACATCACTAGTGTGACACAAAAAAGTGGCACCAGCTGTTTGATGCTGAACAAGTCACTTAACCCTGTTTGCCTCATATTCTTCATCTGGAAAATGAGCCAGAGTAGAAAATAGGAAACCAGTCTACTATCTTTGCCAACAAAACCCCAAATGAAGTCATGGAGAGTTGGACGTGACTGAAAACCAATTGAATAACAAGAAAAAAGTGAAGCCCAGACAATAATTCATATTTTGAATATCCAAATGTGTTTTTGAAGGAAAGGTAAAAATGGCTATGTCATAAGATGATATAGAAGGGTTCTACAAGATGACAATAGTAATTTCCTCCCTAGGAAGTTAATGGCATAGTAAATAGACTGTTGGGTCAAATTCTGCTTTAGACATTACTACCTGTCTTTTCCTGGGACTGTCATTTAACTTCAGTTTGCCATTGTTTCTTCATCTATAAAAAGGGCATAATAGTAGCACTTACTTTGCAAGGTTGTTGTGAGATTAAATGAATTAATTGTGTAGCACTAAATATAGGATCTGGCATATAATGAGTGTTATATAAATGTTAATTATAACAATGATGATGAAGATGTGTCTTTCTGTCTTGTCAACTCCTAAAATTGAATCTTTAGATGTATGAATCATTTCAAAACAAATCATTTTAGCTTTTAAAAAATACTACATTTTGATTTTACTATTAAAATCTCTATTTGTTCGATTATACCAAACTGAAAAGTTTTTGTACAAACAAAACTAATGCAGACAAGATTAGAAGGGAAGCAATAAACTGGGAAAATATTTTTACAGTCAAAGGTTCTGATAAAGGCCTCATTTCCAAAATATATAGAGAATTAACTCTAATTTATAAAAAATCAAGCCATTCTCCAATTGAAAAATGGTCAAAGGATATGAACAGACAATTCTCAGATGAAGAAATTGAAACTATTTCTAGTCATATGAAAAGATGCTCCAAGTCATTATTAATCAGAGAAATGCAAATTAAGACAACTCTAAGATACCACTACACACCTGTCAGATTGGCTAAGATGACAGGAAAAAATAATGATGATTGTTGGAGGGGATGCGGGAAAACTGGGACATTGATGCATTGTTGGTGGAGTTGTGAACGAATCCAACCATTTTGGAGAGTAGTTTGGAACTATGCTCAAAAAGTTATCAAACTGTGCATACCCTTTGATCCAGCAGTGTTACTACTGGGATTATATCCCAAAGAGATTATAAAGAAGGGAAAGGGACCTGTATGTGCACGAATGTTTGTGGCAGCCCTTTTTGTAGTGGCTAAAAACTGGAAACTGAATGGATGTCCATCAGTTGGAGAATGGCTGAATAAATTGTGGTATATGAATATTATGGAATATTACTGTTCTGTAAGAAATGACCAACAGGATGATTTCAGAAAGGCCTGGAGAGACTTACACGAACTGATGCTGAGTGAAATGAGCAGGACCAGGAGATCATTATATACTTCAACAACAATACTAGTTCTGATGGACCAGGCCATCCTCAGCAACAAGATCAACCAAATCATTTCCAATAGAGAAGTAATGAACTGAACCAGCTATGCCCAGAAAAAGAACTCTGGGAGATGACTAAAAACCATTACATTGAATTCCCAATCCCTATATTTATGCACACATGCATTTTTGATTTCCTTCACAAGCTAATTGTACAATATTTCAGAGTCTGATTCTTTTTGTACAGCAAAATAATGTTTTGGTCATGTATACTTATTGTGTATCTAATTTATATTTTAATGTATTTAACATCTACTGGTCATCCTGCCATCTAGGGGAGGGGTGGGGGGGTAAGAGGTGAAAAATTAGAACAAGAGGTTTGGCAATTGTTAATGCTGTAAAGTTATCCATGCATATATCCTGTAAATAAAGGGCTATTAATTAAAAAAAATAAAATAAAATCTCTATTTGGATTTATCTTTGAAGGTTTGCAGAGCATTCATTGACCAGCATACATATTTCTGAGCTCATAACTAATTTTTCCTGAATAAATTGTTCTTTTGGGCAGCTCAAACTTGACTCATATTTGGCATCCTTCAGAGGCATAGCCACAAGTATAAAAGCCTTTTCCACTGTGGTTTGCATTCATCTAATACATATGTGTCTTAAATAAGCATATTTATATGTTGAATTCCCCATTAGAATGTAAGCTTCTTAAGGGAAAGAATTATCTTTGCCTTTCTTTCATTCCCCAAAGCATAGCTCAATGCATGATACATAGTAAATACTTAGTAAATGTTTATTGAATAATATATTTTCTGTTATTTGCATGGAAAATATCCATTTGGCATTTTTTCATAATTAGCCTAAGGATGGCACTAATCCAATACCCTTGGGAAGTAGATGTATTTTAGAGTGAGCAAACTGCCCAGAATGGATCCTAATGATTATCCTGAGAAGGTCCTTGATTAAGGTACATTTTAGAATTGGGTGCTTTGGTGGCAAGACACACATAAAAACTTCATAGTAAGCCTTCTCATAAAAGGTATGAGGGAATTTTTTTATGGAACTTGTAAAAAAAGTTACTTATTTTTTTTTTTACCAGAGTTTGGCTTCTTATATATGTTTTTGATATAGTTCAGAGAAAATTATTAATATGCACACAGAATTATAACACAGTACACTTAAAACAAGATTTTATTTTAACTGAGAAAGGGAATCTCCCAAAATGTTGATCTTTGGTATTTACAAGAAAATAAATAAAAATGGATTTAACCTCATGCAAGGACTTGGCCAACATTTAATCAAATTTCTATAGGTAGAAATTCATACTTATATCTGTGGAACCTTTAAGTAGAAAACGTATTATAATAGTCATAGAAGACATTGTCAAGAATCTGGGGAGGAGGACTTACAAATGATAACATTACAAAAATAGGCTACCTAAAACTGGTTTCTAGATATCTTTATACATCAGGCAAAAGTAGACTGTCCTATGATCCATAAGCAATGCAGAGTGACATTCTGTTTAAGCACAAGAATGAGGTGACCACATTTGCATTGTTGTTCACTTCATGTTTCATTATGTCTGACTCTTTATGATCTCATTTGGAGTTTTCTTTGGAAAGATACTAAATCAATTGATCATTTCTTTTTCCAGCTCATTTTTTTTCCCAGATGAGTAAACTAAGGCAAAGATTAAAAGACTTGTTTAGTTCACAAAGCCAATAAGTTTCTGTGGACATATTTGAATTCAGGAAGATGAGTCTTTCTGACTCCAAGTCACTGATTCCTTTACCTGCCTCTAAATTTGTATAAAAAGATTAATTTTTAGTGTTATGAAAGATAGAGACTTCCAGCCAACATGGTGAAGAGGAGGCACACAGCTGTGTAAGCTCCATCTTTTCTCTCAGAATCCATCTCATTACAAGCCTCTGAATTAATGCTTGATTGAAAATAAACCCACAAATAGTTACCAAGAGAAGACAAATTTGAGATTACAGGAAAGGTCTGTTTTTGCTCGAGGGCGGGGACAGTTTAAGATCAGGCACAGGCTGAGGGCAGGCAATGCCAGCCGGGAGCTCAACAGGCAGCTCACAGCCAAGCAGACCAGAGGGGAGTGGGGTGTGATCTCAGCCATCTCTGCGGGGAGAGCTTTGCCAGGATTGGATACTTTGCCCTGGCAGCAAGTCAGTAGTACATCAGAGAAGCTAAAAACCGGGGGTGAAGAATACAACTACAAACAGCTGGAGTTACTTGGGACCTGGCCACCCCTCCCCCACAGTGTCTCAGCACGCTGTCAGAGTCTTGGAGTGCAGGCATAGTACAGTCCTGCTAGTGCCTTGCTGCTGCCCCTGCAGTCTGTAGAGGAAGCTCGGTAACACCACTCAGCCCCTCCTCCCAAAAAAGCAGATTCCATTTGGAGTTTTTTTCTTTTTTTCTCTGCTAGTTTGTCTCTGATTCTTCTCTGACAAAATGAGCAAAAAATTGAAAAGGACCTTAACAATTGACAGCTTTTATATGGACAGAGAGCAGACTCTAAACCCTGAGGAGACTAAACGCAGATTGTCTTCAGGTGAATGCCCACAGGAGGAGATCATCTGTTCCTCAGCACAGATGAATCTAATAGAAGAAATTAAAAAAGCCCTCACAAGAGAGCTAGAAGAAAGATTGGCAAAGGAGAAGGAGGCTTGGCAAGAGAGTCTGGAGAAGTCATCCCACTCATTTAAAGACAGAGTGGATAAAGAAATCAAATCCTTGAAAAATAGGATTAGTGAACTGGAAACAGAAAATAGCTCTCTAAAAAACAAAATGGGTGAAATGGAAAAACATTCCATAGAACAAATCGGACAATTAGAAAAAGATATGAAAAAAGTGAATGAAGAAAACACATTATTGAAAATCAGAATAAAACAAATGGAATTGAATGATTCGAGGAGACAAGAAGAATCAGTCAAGCAAAACCAAAAAAATCAAACAATGGAGAAAAATGTGAAATACCTTCTTGGGAAAACAACAGATCTGGAAAACAGGACTAGGAGAGACAATCTGAGAATTATTGGACTCCCAGAAAAATATGATGAAAAAAAGAGCCCGGACATTATTTTCCAGAAAATTATCAAAGAGAACTGCCCAGAAGTCATAGAAACAGAGGGTAAAATAGACATTGAAAAAATTCATCGATCATCTACTGAAAGGGATCCTAAAATCAAAACACCAAGAAATATCGTGGCCAAATACCAGAACCCTCAAACGAATGAAAAAAATACTCCAAGCAGCTAGAAAAACTCAATTCAAATATAGAGGAGCCACAATAAGGATCACCCAGGATCTAGCAGCATCCACATTAAAAGATCAAAGGGCCTGGAATATGATATTCCGAAAGGCTAAGGAACTCGGTATGCAACCAAAAATAACTTACGCAGCCAGAATGAGCATCTTTTTCCAGGGAAGAAGATGGCCATTCAATGAAATAAGCAAATTTCACCTATTTTTGATGAAAACCAGAACTTAACAAAAAGTTCGATCTACAAATATAGAACTCAAGAGAAACCTAAAAAGGTAAAAACGAAATCTTGAGAACTGTATTTCTGTTGTAAAGATGTACGAAGAATACATGTATACCTTGTTCTAGAAACTAGAGGTGGAAAGGACATTGTCAGAAAAAGGGTAAAGTGGGGGTACTACATCTCACGAAGAGGCAAAGGAAACCTATTATATCTGAGAGAAAGAATGGAGGGGGATGAATATAGTGGGTGTCTTACTGCCATCAGAATTGGCTTTAAGTGAAAAATTGTAGACATATTCAATTTATGGTGAAACTTCTCCCACCTCATTGAAAAGCGAGAAGGGAAAAGTGAAAAGGGAAGGAATAAGCTAAGCAGAATGGAATACGGAAACTGAGGGTAAAAAGTAAGCTAGGGGGAGGAACTCTAAGGCAGGGTGGGGGAGTGATACTAAAAAGGGAAGGCTGAGAGAATCAAGTGGTGCTCACAAGCTTAATATTGGGGAGGGGGGTAAGAGGGAAGGAAAGGAAAAAAGCATAAGCAAGGGTTAACAAGATGGCAAGTAATCAGAATTGGTAATTTTAACCATAAATGTTAACGGGATAAACTCCCCCATAAAGAGGAAGCAGATAGCAGAATGGATTAAAAGCTAGAATCCTACAATATATTGTTTACAGGAAACATACCTGAAGCAGTGAGATACATGCAGAGTAAAGGTAAAAGGTTGGAGCAAAATCTACTATGCTTCAGGTGAAGTCAAAAAAGCAGGGGTAGCCATCCTGATCTCAGATCAAGCAAAAACAAAAAATGATCTAATTAAAAGAGATAAGGAAGGGCACTATATCTTATGAAAGGGTAACATAGATAATGAAGCAGTATCAATATTAAACATATATGCACCAAGTGGTGCAGCTTCTAAATTCTTAAAAGAGAAATTAAGAGAGCAGTAAGAAGAATAGACAGCAAAACTATAATAGTGGGAGATTTCAACCTTGCACTCTCAGAATTAGATAAATCAAACCACAAAATAAATAAGAAAGAAGTCAAAGAAGTAAATAGATTACTAGAAAAGTTAGATATGATAGACCTCTGGAGAAAACAAAATGGAGACAGAAAGGAGTACACTTTGTTTTCAGCAGTTCATGGAACCTATATAAAAATAGACCATGTATTAGGACATAAAAACCTCAAACTCAAATGCAGTAAGGCAGAAATAGTAAATGCATCTGTGAAGGTTTTCTGGAGGCAACCTTAGTTTCAGTTACAATCAATAATTACTCCAAAATGCAGCCAGCTGGTAAAAATGCAAAAGTTTATTTCTCCTTCCAAAATAGCACAGTTAGTTGAGGCCTAACTCTCTGCTTAAGCTCTTGCAGCTTTGCCCTTGGCTTCTGCCTCTGCTTTCTTCAGCCTCCAGCCAGCACCAAGGTAGAAGATACGATGAATCTCTCTTGCCAAGAAGATAGGGCTTGTAGGCTTTCTTCCAGAGTCTCCTGTCTCTGACCCCTGTCGATGTTCCAGGGAAATTCTCCCCTAGCTCTAAGAGCTTCCTCCATATATATCATCTCCCAAAGATTAACTCTTCCTTCTTGAGGCAGGGATTATGGGTTATCTCCCAGAGTGTTTTCTGGTCCTAAGAACTTCAAGGGAGGTGTGAATTCAGATCTCATACTAGCCCTGAACTCTCTCAAACGTGTGAACTCCATTGAGTACTTAGATACTTATGAGGTCTCTAAAGGTGTGAACACAAGCATTGTTCTATTAGTTCTACTTAGTACCTTGTTTCAAGTTCTGGCCCAAAATATCTCTTTCTAAAATCAAATCAACTTCAATGTCTTAACACTTTGTAAAGATTCCAACATGTATCCTTTTTAGACCACGATGCAATAAAAATTACATTCAACAAAAAGCCAGGGGAAAGTAGACCAAAAAATAATTGGAAACTAAATAATCTCATTGTAAAGAATGATTGGGTGAAACAGCAAATCATAGACATAATTAACAACTTCACCCAAGAAAACGACAATAATGAGACATAATACCAAAATGTGTGGGATGTAATCAAAGCGGTAAAAAAGGGAAATTTCATATCTCTAGAGGCCTACTTGCATAAAATAGAGAAAGAGAAGGTCAACGATTTGGGCTTGCAACTAAAAAGCTAGAAAAGGAACAAATTTAAAACCCCCAGTCAAACACTAAATTTGAAATTCCAAAAATAAAAGGAGAGATCACTAAAATTGAAAGTAAAAAAAAAACCTATTGAATTAATTAATAAAACTAAGAGTTGGTTCTATGAAAAAACCAACAAAATAAACAAATCCTTAGTAAATCTGATTAAAAAAAGGAAAGAGGAAAATCAAATTGTTAGTCTTAAAAATGAAAAGGGAGAACTCGCCACTAATGAAGAGGAAATTAGAGCAATAATTAGGAATTACTTTGCCCAACTTTAAGTCAATAAATTCGACAACTTAAATGAAATGGAAGAATACCTTCAAAAATATAGCTTGCCCAGATTAACAGAGGAAGAAGTAAATATCCTAAAAAGTCCCATCTTAGAAAAAGAAGTAGAACAAGCTATTAACCAACTCCCTAAGAAAAAAATCCCCAGGACCAGATGGATTTACATGTGAATTCTACCAAACATTTAAAGAACAATTAACTCCAATGCTATATAATATTTGAAAAAATAGGGATTGAAGGAGTCCTACCAAACTCCTTTTATGACACAGACATGGTACTAATACCTAAACCAAGTAGGCTGAAAACAGAAAAAGAAAATTATAGACCAATCTCCCTAATGAATATTGATGCTAAAATCTTAAACAAAATATTATCAAAAAGATTACAGAAAATCATCCCCAGGATAATACACTATGACCAAGTAGGATTTATACCAGGAATGCAGGGCTGGTTCAATATTAGGAAAACCTTTAGCATAATCGACTATATCAATAACCAAATTTACAAAAACCATATGATCATCTCAATAGATGCAGAAAAAGCATTTGATAAAATACAACATCCATTCCTAATAAAAACACTTGAGAGTATAGGAATAAATGGGCTTTTTCTTAAAACAGTCAGGAGCATATATTTAAAACCATCAGTAAGCATCATATGGAATGGGGAAAAATTGGAACCTTTCCCAGTAAGATCTGAAGTGAGGCAATGTTGCCCACTATCACCATTATTATTCAATATTTTATTAGAAACACTAACCTTGGCAATAAGAATTGAGAAAGAGATTAAAGGAATTAAAGTAGGCAATGAGGAAATCAAACTAGCATTCTTTGCAGATGATATGATGGTATACTTAGAGAACCCCAGAAATTCTACTAAAAAGCTATTAGAAATAATTCATAACTTTAGCAAAGTTGCAGCAAATCCTCAGCATTTTTATATATCACCAACAAAATCCAACAGGAAGAGATACAAAGAGAAATTCCATTCAAAGTAACTGTCAACAGCATAAAATATTTGGGAATCTATCTACCAAAGGAAAGTCGGGAATTATATGAGCAAAATTTAAAAAAAAAAACTTTCCACACAAATAAAGTCAGACTTAAATAATTGGAAAAATATTAAGTGTTCTTAGATAGGCCAAGCGAAAATAATAAAGATGACAATACTCCCTAAACTAATCTATTTATTTAGTGCTATACCAATCAGACTTCCAAGAAAATATTTTAATGATCTAGAAAAAATAATAAAAAAATTCATATGGAATAATAAAAGGTCGAGAATCTCAAGGGAATTAATGAAAAAACAAATCAAATGAAGATGGCCTAGCTGTACCTGATCTAAAAGTATATTATAAAGCAGCAGTCACCAAAACCATTTGGTATTGGCTAAGAAATAGATTAGTTGATCAGGAGAACAGGTTAGGTTCACAAGACACAATAGTCAACTATAGCAATCTAATGTTTGACAAACCCAAATATCCTAACTTTTGGGATAAGAATTCATTATTTGACAAAAGCTGCTGGGATAACTGGAAACTAGTATGGCAGAAATTAGGCATGGACCCACACTTAACACCATATGCCAAGATAAAATCAATATGGGTTCATGATTTAGGCATAAAGAATGAGATTATAAATAAATTAGAGGAACATAGGATAGTTGATCTCTCAGACCTGTGGAGGAGGAAGAAATTTGTGACCAAAGATGAACTAGAGATCATTATTGATCACAAAATAGAAAATTTTGATTACATCAAATTAAAAAGCTTTTGTACAAACAAAACTAATGCAAACAAGATTAGAAGGGAAGCAACAAACTATGAAAACATTTTCACAGTAAAGGTTTTGATAAAGGCCTCATTTCCAAAATACATAGAGGACTGACTCTAATTTATAAGAAACCAAGCCATTCTCCAATTGATAAATGGTCAAAGGATATGAACAGACAATTTTCAGATGATGACATTGAAACTATTACCACTCATATGAAAGAGTGTTCCAAAGCACTATTAATCAGAGAAATGCAAATTAAGACAACTCTGAGATACCACTACACACCTGTCAGATTGGGTAAGATGACAGGAAAAAATAACAACAAATGTTGGAGGGATTGCAGGAAAACAGGGACACTGATGCATTGTTGGTAGAGCTGTGAACAAATGCAACCATTCTGGAGAGCAATCTGGAATTATGCCCCCAAATTTATCAAACTGTGCATACCCTTTGACCCAGCAGTGCTCCTACTGGGCTTATACCCCAAGGAGATACTAAAGAAGGGAAAGGGACCTGTATGTGCCAAAATGTTTGTGGCAGCCCTGTTTGTAGTGGCTAGAAAGTGGAAAATAAATGGATGCCCTTCAATTGGAGAATGGTTGGGTAAACTGTGGTATATGAATGTTATGGAATATTATTGTTCTGTAAGAAGTGACCAGCAGAATGAACACAGAGAGGCTTGGAGAGACTTACATCAACTGATGCTAAGTGAAATGAGCAGAACCAGGAGATCATTATATATTTCAACAACGATACGGTATGAGGATTTATTCTGATGGAAGTGGATTTCTTTGACAAAGAGATCTAATTAAGCTTCAATTGATCAATGATGGACAAAAGCAACTACACCCAAAGAAAGAACACTGGGAAATGAATGTAAACTGTTTGCATTTTTGTTTTTCTTCCCAGGTTATTTTTACCTTCTGAATCCAATTCTCCCTGTGCAACAAGAGAACTGTTTGGTTCTGCACACATATATTGTATCTAGGATATACTGCGACATATTCAACATACATAGGACTGCTTGCCATCTAAAGGAGGGGGTGGAGGGAGAGAGGGAAAAAATCGGAATAGAAGTAAGTGCAAGGAATAATGTTGTAAAAAATTATCCTGGCATGGGTTCTGTCAATAAAAAGTTATTATAATAAAAAAAAGAAACATAAAGACTGAGCAGTGGAAGAAATGCTTCAAGACTAGATTGATAAGTCTTGAAATAATTGGGCTTCGGATTAGGTTGTAGTGTCTCTGAGACTGGAGAAGAGGGAATTTTCATTCTACTAATTAATTATAACGTATCTCTTCCAAGCATCGTGCATTTGTTTTGCTTTTATCCCATTAAGTTAGGATCATAGATTTAGAATAGGAAGGTATCTTAGTGGCTATGAAGCACAAAGTGAATAGAAGATAGGTAATGGTATTCTAATTTATATATTAGAAAATTGAGTTATAGATCAGTTGGAACAGGTCAGTTATTACAGAGATTGAACATAGCTGAGACATGATTAGGATGTCAGTCTTAGTGACTCCAAATCTAATCTCTTATTCATTGTACAATATTATTTCTCAAATGTAAGCATATTATATTTCCCCTTTAGCATATTTGAATGCAAGATCTTTTTTTTTTTACTCTTATATTTGCATGTGCAACATCTAGTAGAATGCCTAGAACACAGATGACACTTGCTAAATTCTTTTTGATTATTGTCTTATTAATTAATATTATGGAGAACTTTTGCTGTATCCACAATGGAAACCTTGGTATTGAACCAAATGGAACAAAATATCTCAGAATATTTTTATCTATCCCCTTTAAAGCTTATCTACATTATTCTTTAGGGTGTGTGCCATATACATTTCCTATAAAGTTAAAAAATCCATTCCTAATAAACCTAGTCATAGATGTTTGAGTGAGTATTCTACTGTGATATTATTTCTGCAAGGAGAAATATGATTACTTGTCTTCCATCCAAGCCCCATATGAGATTCAAGGAATATTTCTTCCTTTTCAAAGACTTTAATATCAAACAGCCCAAAACAATAGTAGTCTGTGTTATTTTATTATACCCTTCAAGGGCTGGTTAAAGAACATTCAACATAATTTCTTTTTATAATTTTAATTACTTTTATTGTATATTTTTATTTACAAAACATATGCATGGGTAATTTTTTTTTAACACTGATCCTCGCAAAACCTTCCATTTCAATTTTTTCCCTCCTTTTCCCCACCCCCTCCTGTAGATGGCAGATAGTCCAATACATGTTAAATATGTTAAAATATATGTTAAATCCAATATATGTATAACATATTTGCTGCACAAGAAAAATTGGATCTAGAGGGGAAAAAACAAACAAACAAATGTGAGAAGGAAAACAAAAATGCAAGCAAACAATAACAGAAAGAGTGAAAATGCAATGTTGTGGTCCACACTCAGTTCCCATAGTTCTTCTCTGGGTGTAGATGGCTCTATTCATTACTGGACAATTGGAATTGGTTTGAATTATCTCATTGTTGAAGAGAGCCACTTGCATCAGAATTGATCATCTTATGGTCTTGTTGTTGCTATGTATAATGATATTCTAGTTCTCAGCTACATCCAGTGAAAGAACTCTGGGAGATGACTATGAATTACTACATAGAATTCCCAATCCCTCTATTTTTGTCTGCCTGCATTTTTTATTTCCTTCACAGGCTGATTGTACATTATTTCAAAGTCCAAATCTTTTTATACAGCAAATTAACTGTTTCGACATGTATACATATATTGTAATAAATTTATACTTTAACATATTTAACATGTATTGGTCAACTTGCCATCTGGAGGAAGGGGTGGGGGGAAAGAGGTAAAAAGTTGGAACAAAAGGATTTGGAACTGTCAATGCTGAAAAATTACCTATGCATATATCTTGTAAATAAAAAGCTATAATAATAATTAAAAAATGATATCCTGGTTCTGCTCATTTCACTTAGCATCAGTTCATGTATGTCTCTCCAGGCCTCTCTGAAATCATCTTGTTGGTCATTTCTTAAAGAACAATAGTATTCCATAACATTCATATACCATATACTTATATAAGGGTGCCATAAACATTTTCGTACATGTGGGTCCTTTTTCCTACTTTAAAATCTCTTTGGGATATAAGCCCAGTAGTAACAGTGCTGGGTCAAAGGGTATGCACAATTTGATACTTTTTGAGCATAGTTCCAAATTGATTTCCAGAATGGTTGGATTCATTCACAGTTCCATGAACAATGTAACAGTGTCCTACTTTTCCCACATACCCTCCAACATTCATCATTATGTTTTCCTGTCATTTTAGCCAATCTGACAGGTGTGTAGTAGTGTCTCAGAGTTGTCTTAATTTGCATTTATTTGATCAATAGTGATTTGGAGTACTTTTTCATATGACTAAAAATAGTTTCATTTTCTTTGTCTGAAAATTGTCTGTTCATATCCTTTGACCATTTATCAATTCAAGAATGGATCGATTTCTTAAAAATTTGAGTGAATTCTCTATATATTCTGGAAATGAAGCCTTTATCAGAACCATTGAATGTAAAAATGTTTTCCCAATTTATTGTTTCCCTTCTAATCTTGTCTGTAAAAGTTTTCAATGTATGAAAACTTTTAAGTTAATATAATCAAAATTATCTATTTTGTGATCAATAACGATCTTTAGTTCTTCTTGGGTCACAAATGCCTTCCTCCTCCACAGGTCTAAGTGGTTAACTATCCTATTTTTTCTAATTTATTTATAATATCATTCTTTATGCCTAGATCATGAACCCATTTGCACCTTATTTGGTATTGGTGTTGGTGTGTTATGTTGTTTTGGGCCCCTTTTTTTTGGGTTTTTGCAAATTAATTTTTGCTAGGGTTTTGGGTTTGTGGGCTTTGTGTATTAATTTTTTGTCCTTGAACCCAATTTTTTTTGAACAAAGTTTTTTTTGTGTCCGGTTTTGTGCCATGTTTATAAAAGTTTTAGATTGGAAGTGTTATTTTTTTTTACATTTTTTTTTGAAATTTTGATTTTTGTTTTTTGTAAATTTTGTTTTTTTTTTTGTTCTTGTTTGTTGGGAGTTTGATTTATAGATAAATAAATAATTGGTTAGGTAGCTTTTTTAAATTTAACCCCTTCCAAGAGTATTTGATATTTTTCAAGGTTTAATTGCTTTTTTGTGTGGAAAGTTTTTTTTGTTTTTTTATATAATTCTGACTTTTTCTTGGCAGATAGATTCCCAAATATTTTTATACTAAGATGGTTTTTTTAAATGGAATTTCTTTTTTTTTTGTGTTGGATTTTTTTAATGATGTATAAAATATGATAATTTGGTTTTTTTGTTCCTGTAATTTTGTGTTGGAATTATTTTGAATAAATTTTAGTTAATTTTTGTGGGTTTTTAAATCCATGATGTTTTTAAAAAGTGATATTTGTTTTTTTTTAACTTTTAATTTTTAATTTTTTCTACTTTTTTAAAGTAGCTTTTTTTTTTTTTATAATTATAAATTTTATTGACAGAACCCATCCTTAAAATTTTTTTTTTTGCATGTTTTTTTTTTTTTTTTTTTAAAATTTTATTGGTTATTGTATGGGAATTTACAGATTAAAGGCCAAATTTTTGTTCCAATTTTTTCATTTACCCCACCCCTCCCCAGATGGGGGGATGACCGTAGATGTTAAATATTTAATATAAAATTAGATACAAAAAGTAAATGACCAAATTTGTTTTTTGTTTAAAAAAGAATGAAATAGACCCAAAAAGGGTAATTATTGTGAAAAATAAAAATGAGGTAATGAAAAGGGTTGGGGCAATGTAATGGTTTTAGTATTCCCAGAGTTTTTCTGGGAAGGTGGTTTGTTTTTTAAAAGGGATGGTGATTTTGTGAGGGATGGGGTCCTGAAGTTTCCTTGGGTTTGTTGTTGAAGTAAAACGATTCCTGGTTCTTTGTTTACCCGATGTTTGTGGGGAAAATATTGTTGGCTTTTTAAGAAAAGATTTCCTTAAATTCCCTTCCCCTTTTTCGCCATTTCAAAGGATGGGCATCCACCAGTTTGTTTCAAACTACAAAGGGGTCCATTTAATAAGGTTTTTTTTTTGATTTTTAAAAAAGTAGTCCGGGGACAAAGGGTTGGTTTATAACTTTTTGAGTGTTTCCCAAATTTCCCGTGGTGGATTGTTCCAATACCAACAATGTATTATTTTTCCAAAACCATTTATTTTTTTTGTATTTAGTTTGGGTGTGGTCTTCTTGGTTTTTAATTTGTTTCTTGATTTTGCTTGGAGCATTTTTCAAAACTGAAATAGTTTCTTTTTAACTGAGTGTTGTTCAACCTTTGACCTTTTCAATTGGAAAAGGATTTTTTTTAGGAATTCTTTTTTTTTTTGGAAATGAGGTTTTTGAATTTAATGTAAAAATTTTCCCTTTTGCTTCCCTTTTTTGTTGCTTAGTTTTGTTTTGTAAAAATTTTGTTTGGTAAGTTGAAATTTTTTTTTTGTGATGTAAGATTTAAGGTTGAGAGGTAAATATTATGTTTTATTTTTTTTTTTTTTTTTGTGGTTGGAAACCCTTTTGATTTTTTTGGTGTGCGGTGTTGGTGGATTGCCTTTTTCTGTTAGTTTCCAATTTTTTTTTGTCAAAAGTGAGTTCTTTCCCGCTGGGGTTTTGGGTTTGCAAAACTAGGTTTAAGTTGTTACTTTTTGTCTTGAACCACCCCACTGATCAATTTGTTTTAGCTCCAAATAGTTTTTTGGTAATGTGTTTTATAATATAATTTGTTGGTAAGTTTCCCTTCTTTGATTTTTTTTTTTTTCATTTTCTTTTTTGATTTTTGTTTTTCCATATAATTTTGTTGTTTTTTTTTCTAGGTCTTTAAAATGTTTTTTTGGGAGTTGATTGGTATAGCCAAATAAATGATTGTTTAGGTTTTGTTTTTTTAATTTGCGCCCATGGCTTTAATTTTTTTTTACTACAATTTATTGAAAAGTGGTTGTTTTTGTTGTTTTGATTTTCCCTTGGAGATAATTTTGATTTTATATTTGTAGTTATTTAAATGGGAATTTTTTTAATTGATGGATTTTGTTGTGAAAAAGAACATGTTTGGTTTATTTTTTCCAGTTTGTAAATGTGGATTTTTTAATAATTTTTGGGAATTTGGGTGTAAGATAATATATGTTGAAAGGGAAATTTGGTTTCCCATGTTTTTTTTTAATTTTTCCAGTTTTTGCCGTTGTTTTTCATTATTAAATAGTAAGGTGATAGTGGGAAACCCTTTTGTTTGTTTTTGGGAATGGTTGGTTGTTCCCTTACATTGATGTTTATGATGGAAAAGATGTGCTGATTTTTTAAGGAGAAGTCCATTTATTTATACTTTTTTTGTAGGAATGGATATTATTTTTAAATGTTTTTTGCATTTTAGATGATTATGGTTTTTTTAAGGTTATTAAATGGCTAATTATATTGATAGTTTTTCCTAATTTGAACCAGCCCCCATTCCTGGTTAAAACTTACTTGATCATAGTGTTTATCCGGGGATATTTTCTGTAGTTTTTGCTAATATCTTTTTAAGATTTAGATCAATATTTATTAGGGAGACATTTTTCTTTCTGTTTTCAATTACCGGTTTGGTATTAGTACCAGTCTGTCATAAAAAAGTTTTGGGTTTCTTCTTTTTTATTTTATAAAAATTATAGCAAGGGCCAATTGTCCTTTAAATTTTGGAATTCCAAAACATCTTTGGGGGATTTTTTCTTGGGAGTTGTTTAATTCCTGTTCTTTTTTTTCTGAAATGGGATTTTTTTTCTTTTCTGGGTTAGGGGAGGGCCAATTTTAATTTTACCAAATTTAAAATTACAAAATAACCCTTATTTTTTTTTCCTTTCTTGGGTTTTTTTTTTTTTAAATTTTCTTTTTCATTTTCCCCTTTTTAATGTTCCCAAAAACTATTTTGTTTTTTTTATAAAACCCTATTGTTTTATTAATTATTAATTTTTTTTTATTTTAAATTTTTTTTTTTTTAATTTTAAATTTCTTTAGTTTTATTGGGGTTTTAAATTTTCTTTTTGTTTTTTAGTTCAAGAATTTTAATCCTTTTTTTTCTTTTTTTCAAATTAAATTTTTTTTTTTTTTTTTGTTTTTAAATTTTAATTTTTTTTTCATTTTTAGGAAATTTTTTAAAATTTTTTATTTTTTTTTTTTCCCCAAATTTTTTAATGGTTTTTAGTTTTAATTTTTTTTTTTTTCAATTTTTTTTTTTTGTTTTTGGAAAATTTTATTTTTGGGTTTTAAGGTTTTATTTTTTTTTTTTTTTTTATTTTAAAATTAAAAAATTTTTTAATTTTTTTTTTTAAAAATTTTTTTTATTTTTTTTTTTCCTTTTTTTTTTTTTTAATTTTATATTCTTTTTTTTTTTTTTTATTTAATTTTTTTTGGGTTTAAATTTAATTTTTGGGGTTTTATTTTTTTGGGGTTTTAAACCTTTTAGAAAGATAATTTTTATTTTTTAATTTTATTTTGTTTTTTTTAAAGGAGGATTTTTATTCCAATTTTTGTTTTTTTTTTTTTCTTAAATGGTTTTAAAAAATTTAGTTTTGGGTTTCTTTTTTCCCCCGGGTTTTTTTGGGATTTTTTTTCCTTTATTTGTTCTTTGGGTTTTTTGCCCCCTTTTGTTTCCTTTTTAAATTTTTTCTTATTTAAAATTATTTTGTTTTCTTTTATTTTTCCCTTTTTTTTTTCTTTTTTAAATTTGTATTTTTTTTTTTTTTCCTTAGGGTTTTTCCCCCTTTTTTTTTTTTTTTTTTTTCTTTTTTTTTTTTTTCCCCCTTTTTTCTTTTTCCAAAATTTATTTTTTAAAACAAAAAAGTAAATTTTTGTTTCCCTTTAAATTTCTTTTTTTTTTTTGTTTTTGGGGTTTTGGGTTTTTTTTTTTTCTTTTTTTGAAAAATTTTTTTTCTTTTTTTTTTTTAAAAAAATCATTTAAATGTTTTTTTGGGTTTAAATTCTTTCTTTAAAATTATTTTCCCCTTTTGTTTTTGGGGGGGATTTTTTTTTTTGGTTTCCGGGAAAAAATTTTTTTTTTTTTTTTTTTTTTCCTTTAAAATTTCTAAATTGGAAATTTTGGGTTTTTTGGGTTTTTTTTGGGTTTTTTTTTTTCAGCCCTTTTTCCTTTTTTAACCCAAATTTTTGTGTTCTTTTTCCCTTTGTATTTTTTTTTTTTTTTTTTCCAAAATTTTTTTAAATTTTTAATTTTTTTTTTTTTTTTTTTTTTTCGGTTTTGTATTTTTTTTTTTTGATATTGGGTTTTTTTTTTTTTTTTTTGAAACCCTTGGGCTTTTTTCTTTTTTTAAGTTTTTATTTTATTTTCTCCTTGTTTTTAATTTTTTTTGATTTTTTTTTTTCCCTTTTTTTTTTTTGGGTTTTATTTTTTCCTTAAATTATTAAATTTTTTTTTTTAAAAATTTTTTTTCTTGGTTTTTTTTTTTTTTTTTTTTTTTTTTTAAATTTTTTTTTTTTTTAATTTTTCTTCTTTTTTTTAGGTTTTTTTTTTTTAAATATTTTTTTTGGATTTTTTCTTTTTTTTTTCCCTTTTAAAGGGGGGTTTTTTTTTAAATTTTTTTTGTTTTTTTTTTCCTTTTTTGTTTTTTTTTTTTTTCCAATTCTTTTTTTTTTCTTTTAAACTTTTTCCCCTTTTTTCCCCTTTTTTCAAAAAGGGGTTTTAAGGGCCGGGGGAAAGGTAAATTTTTGGAGTTTTCCTTATGGGGTAACCCCCCAGGTTTGGGGCCCTGCTTGGGAAGCTGGGGGTTTTTACTGGAATTACCCCTTTTGGGAGCCTTTTTGGGAAATTCCTTTCCAAAAAATTACCCCTTTGGCTCCTGGGAAAATTTGGTGAAAATTTTTTTGGAGTTTTTCCCTTTTAATTTTAAAAGCCCCCTTTTTAAGGGTCCGGGGGGGGTTTGGGTAAAGGAAACTTTCCCGGGCCCCATCGGGTTGGGGCCTTCCCGTTTTTTAATTTCCCTCTTTTTCCCCAATTTTCCCTCCCCCAGTGTTAAACCCCCAACGGTTTTTTGGTAAAGGGAATTTTTGGGGGTTTGTTTTTTTTACAAAAGGAAAAAAATTTGGGCCCAAAAAAATTTGGATGGTTTAAATTTTTTTTCTTCCTTTTCCCCCCGTTTCCTTTAAATTTACCCGGAAATTTTTTGGAAATTTTCTTCCCCCTTTTTTTAAGGGAATTAACTTTGGTTTTTCCAAATTTTTAAATTTTATTAAAGGGGAAAAACTTTTAAAATGGGGTTTTTTTCAAACCTTCCCCAAAAAAAAAAAAATTTTTATTTCTTCCCTTTTTCCTTTTCTTTGGGGGTTTTAAATTTTGGAAAAATTTTCCCCTTTAATCCTTAAAATATTTGAGTTTAAATTTTTGTTTTATTTCAAAATACCCAAAAAAACCCAGTTTTCTTTTCATTTTTTGGGTAATTTTTTTCACCCTTTCCCCAAAATTTATTTTCCCAAAATTCATTTCATCAAATTTTTTTTACCTTTTAAGGGTAAAACCCTTGGTTTTTTTTTTTTTGTTTTTAAAAGCCCTTTAAACTTTGGAAAAGGGAAATTTAAAACCCTTTTTCCCAAATTAAACAAATCCGCCCTGCCTGGGTAATTTTTTAAAACATTATCCCTTGCAGTCACTTCTGTTCTGACTTTTCACTTCCCTCTCTCCCTCCCCTCCCCCAGATGGCAAGCAATCCTATACATGTTGAATATGTTGCAGTATATCCTAGATACAATATATGTGTGCAGAACTGAACAATTCTCTTGTTGCACAGGAAAAATTGGATTCAGAAGGTAAAAATAACCCAGCAAGAAAAACAAAAATGCATACAGTTTACATTCATTTCCCAGTGTTCTTCCCTTGGGGGTAGCTGCTTCTGTCTATCATTGATCGATTGAAACTGAGTTAGATCTTTGTCGAAGAAATTCACTTCCATCAGAATACATCCTCATACAGTATCATTGTTGAAGTATATAATGATCTCCTGGTTCTGCTCATTTCACTTAGCATCAGTTCATGTAAGTCTTTCCAAGCCTCTCTGTATTCATCCTGCTGGTCATTTCTTACAGAACCATACTATTCCACAACATTCATATACCACAATTTACCCAACCATTCTCCAATTGATGGGCATCCATTCATTTTCCCGTTTCTAGCCACTACAAACAGGGCTGCCACAAACATTTTGGCACATACAGGTCTCTTTCCCTTCTTTAGTATCTCTTTGGGACATAAGCCCAGTAGTAACAGTGCTGGGTCAAAGGGTATGCACAGTTTGATACTTTTTGAGCATAGCTCCAAATTGCAAAGCTAGCATTTCTAATACAATTTTGGATAGTAATGGTGATATTGTTTCACCTTGTTTCATCCCTGATCTTATTGAGAATGGTTCCAGTTTATGCTCATTATATATGATGCTTACTGATGGTTTTAAATATATGCTACTGACTATTTTAAGGAACTAACTCTCTAGTGTTTTTTTTTTTTTTAATAGTAATGGTTGTTAGATTTTATCAAATGCCTTTTCTGCATCTATTGAGATAATCATATGGTTTTGTTAATTTGGTTATTGATATAATTAATTATGCTAATCGTCTTCCTAATATTGAACCAGCCTTGCATTCCTGGTATAAATCCTACTTGGTCATGGTATTAACCTGTGGATGATTTTCTGTAATCTCTTTGCTAGCTTTTTATTTAAGATTTTTACATTAATACTCATTAGAGAGATTGGTCTATAATTTTCTTTCTCTGTTTTTGTCCTATCTGGCTTAGGTATCAGTACCATGTCTGTGTCATAAAAGGAATTTGTAGGCAAATAGTTTAAATAGTATTGTAGTTAATTTTTCTTTAAATGTTTAGTAGAATTCACATGTGAAATCATCTGGTCCTGGAGATTTTTTCTTAGGGAGTTGATATAGCTTGTTTTATTTCTTTTTTTCTGAAATAAGACTATTTAAGCAATTTACTTCCTACTATGTTAATCTGGATAATCTATATTTTTATAGGTATTCCTCCATTTCACTTAGGTTATCAAATTTATTGACATAAAGTTGGGCAAAGTAACTCTTAATTATTGCTCTTAATTCCTCTTCATTTGTGAAAAGTTTTCCCTTTTCATTTTTAAGACTAATTTTCCTCTTCTCTTTTTCTAATCAAATTTACTAAAGATTTATCTATTTTCTTGTTTTTTTCTTAAAACCAACTCTTAGGTTTTTTTTTTAGTTTAATAATTTTTTTGGTTTCTAATTTACCAATTTCTCCTTTAAATTTCAGAATGTCTGATTTGGTATTTAATTAGGAGATTTTAATTTATTTTTTCTGCCTTTTTTAGCTGTGTGCCCAATTAATTGATCTCTTTTTCTATTTTATTCATGTAGCTATTTAGAGATATAAAATTTCTCCTAAGAACTGCTTTGGCTGCATCCCATAAGTTTTGTTATGTTGTCTCATTTTTGTCATTCTCTTGGAGGGAATTACGGATTATTTCTGTGATTTGTTGTTTGCACACTCATCCTTTAGCATTATTTCATTTAATTTACATCTGGTTTTTAGTTTATCTTTTCCTGATTCTTTAGTGAATATAATTTTTATTGCATTGTGGCCTGAAAAAAAAAAAGCATTTATAATTTCTGCATTTTTGCATTTGATTGTGAGGTTTTTGTGTCCTAATACATGGCCAGTTTTTGTCTAGGTCCCACATATTGCCAAGAAAATGGTCTATTCCTCTTTTTCCCTACTTAAATTTCTCCAGAGGTCTATCATATCTAGGTTTTTCTAGGAGCTTAGTAAACTTCGTAGTTTCTTTCTTGTTTATTTTGTGATTAGATTTATCTGATTCTGAAGAGGGAAAGTTGAGATCCCCCACTAGAGTAGTTTTGCTGTCAATTTCTTCCTGTAATTGTCTTAAAATCTTCTCTAGTAATTTGCATTTCTACCACTTAGTGTATATATCTTTAGTACCCATTATCAAGATGTACTTTCCTTCCTTATATCTTTTAATAAAATCTTGTTTTAATTTTGCTTTATCTGAGATCAAAATTGTTATCCCTGATTTTTTTTTTACTTCTGTTGAAGCATAATTCTGTTCCAGTTTTTTACCTTTATTCTGTATGTGTCTTTCTGTGTCAAATGTGTTTCTTGTAAACAACATATTATAAGATTCTGTTTTTCAACCTTCTCTGCTATTTGCTTCCTTTTTATGGGAGAGTTCATCCCATTCCCATTCCCAGTTATGAATACCAGTTCTGTATTTCCCTCCATGCTATTTTTCCCCTGTATATACTTTTGTTCTCTCTTTCTACATATTCTTTAGTCATGTTTTTTTTAATCCACTCCATTCACTACCTCATCTTCTATCACTCTTTCCTTCTCTTACCTTTTTTACCCTTGGTAGTTTTTGCCCCTCTTTTATCCTGTCCCTCTCTTTTCTTTTACTCTTTTTCCTCCTACTTTTTTATAGGATTAGATAAATTTCTATACCCACATGAATGATTAAGTTATTCTCTCTTAAAGTCAAGACATATTAGATCAACAGTCAGAAAATATTCACACTCTTCCTTTCTTTCCCTCCATTGTAATAAGTCTTTTGTGCCTTTTTGTGTTAACTAATTGTCCCATTATACCTTCCCTATACTTTTTCAAGTAGAAATCTTTTTCTACCCCTTAATGTCTTTTTCTTTGATGTTATCACATGAGAATCTATTAATAACCATGCTCTAAGTCCATGTGGTACCCCTTTCTGTCTTCCCCAGTGACAGATAAAGTTCTTAAGAGTTACAGATATTATTTTCCCATCTAGGGATGTAAACAGTTTAACTTTTAAATTATACATACATATACATACACATACATTTCTCTTTTTTATCTTTCTGTGATTCTCTTGCATCTTGTGTTTGTAGATTCAAATTTATTTAGTTCTGTTTTTTTTTTTTTTCAGTAGAAATGATTGAAAATCTCTTACTGCATTGGAGCTTCATTGCCTTCCCTGTAAAATGGTGCTGTCTCATTGGGTAGTTAATTCTTAATTGTAGCCATAGGTCCTTTTGCTTCTAGAATATGGCATTGAGGTCTTCCTTTATTATAGAAGCTGCTAGATTCTGGGTAATCTTGATTGTTGCTCTCTAATATTTGAATAGTTTTGAATTCTGCAAATGGTGCAGCTTACAGTATTTCTGGAGTTTTGCAACTCTGTTCCTTGAAGTTTTCCTTGTGGGATCTATTTCCAAAGATGATTTATGGATTATTTCAATGAGTATTTCCCCTTCTCTTTCTAGAATATTGGGGAAAACTACCCCAATCTTCTAAAATATCTAAAATATAGATAAAAGAGCCTTCCAGGCTGGTTTTTTATTTATTTATTTATTTATTTATTTTTTTGGTCATGGCCTTCACATAGGCCTGACCTCTTGAATGATCTCTTCTGCATCTATGTTCCAGGTCAACTGTTTTGCCAATGAGATATTTCACATTTTCTTGCATTTTTTCATTTTTATTTATTTTGATTGATTCTTGCTGTCTCACAAAGTCATTAGATTCCATTCTAGTTTTTAATGGGCAATTTTCTTCATCTAGGTTTTATATATCTTTTTTTTCCATTTTGTTATTTATATTTTTTAACAAGCATTTTTTTCCTCCAGCCAATTTATTTTCTTCCTTTTCTAAGCTGTTGTTTCCTCATGCATACCTCTTATTTAATATCTCATTTTTTCTTTTGCCTCTTTTATTTGCTTTTTAAAGTCTTTTATGAGTACTTTTATGAGCACAAAAAGTCTACTTTTGACTTGAAACCAAGTCATATCATTTTTTGAGTTTTCTTTGGTGCATATTTTGTCCTTGCCTGAGTTGTGTTTTGGTCTGTCCTATCACCATAGTAGTTTTCTGTGGTCAAGGTTCTTTTTGTCTTTTGCTCATTTTTTTTTCTTTTGGCATTTTTTTTTTACTTTTCTGCTTGCATTGTACTCCTAGAGTAAAGGAGCTGTTCCAAGTCTTGTGTACAGGTCTGAGGCTTGATTTTGAACACAGGGGCTGCTTGTGTTTTCAGTACATAGCTTGGGTGCTCTTTCCAGCAAAAGCCTGTTTTCTCACAGTTTGTTTTCTGAGGTGGGACTGGAAACTGCTTCCCTGGTTTGTTCCTCTACTGAGTTAGGACTGAGTCTTTTAGTTGCTAATTTGCTGTGATTAAGACCCTCTTGTTGGCTTTCCCAGAATCTAGCTGAGCTGGAATGAACACCATTTTTACCCTAGTGAGACTGAGCTTTCTTGAAGCTTTTCCAGGGCATCTTGAGTTGGGAAGTGGTTTCCTTTCATCAGAGTCTTTTCAGAGACTTGGTTTCTTGTGGTTTTGGAGGGAAACTGGGGGAGTTCAAGCAGCATCCTGGCTTTACTCATTCATCTTGACTCCACCCTTGGAAGTGAGGTTGGTTGAATCCTCTCTTAAGTAACTTCTTGTGTGACCTTGGGCATGTCACTTCACTTCTTCTGGACCTCAGGTTCTTCATCTGCAAAAAGATGGTGTTAGTTTGATTGCCTCTGAGGTCTCCTTTAGTTTATGATAGATGACCTTCAAATCTTATATGCCTTGGGATAATAGAGCTCTCTAAATTTTTTTCCTCCAAGTTACTGTGGAAGATTTGTGGAGTCTATTTCTACAACATTTTCTCTTTCTATTATCTTTTTTCTTTCCTTCTGCATGAGTCTGAATATAGTAGTTGAGGGGGGAGGTAATTTGGGTAAAGGAGGGCAACAAGGATAAAATGAATTAATTCTGAAACTTCCTCATATATAGAAAAAAATGTTTATAGAAATATAGGGACTAAAGCTAATTCGTGTGAGATAACAGGCCTAAAAATGTATCTACATCAAAACACACATTCTTTTTTAAATAACCAAAGGAAGCATTGCATAGAGGCAGTTAAATGACTTGAAAATTGGACTTACATCTTTGAAAAATTGTAGAGGACTGAAACACTGAATCAGATAAGAGAGCACTTAAGGCTACCTATTCAATATGAGACAACGGCTCTATTACCATATATTTAGATGACAGCTCTTCTCACAAATGCTTGCTGAATGTTTGGTAATAAGCTAATCATGGGCAAGGATTGAAGGTCAGAGAAAGGGAAGTGAGAGGCACTTGGTGGCAGGAGGAGGAGGAGAGAGGCTGGAGACTCTGGACTCCAGAATCCAGGATACATTTTTGGCAAGCTGTGTGTGGCAGCTTATCTGCCTCCTTCACTTCTCCCCCTAAAGACCAAGAGCTTTGATTTATCCTGACTCTGGCTGACCTTGAGGCCCTTCAAGGAGCTAGCCCATACTCTACCAAAAATGGACCCTACTAATACTATCAAGTAGTCAAAAAGAATGTCTTCTGTACTTTTACATTCATTTCAGGTTAAGTTATAGGTGTAATCTGCTGATAGTCTTTTCAGTACACTTTAATAAAACAAAAGAGATTGTATCTTGCACCACTCTTTTAGGTGTAAACAACGATCCAAGAATTGATGAATTTTTTCTCATTGGATTATACAATATTGGATGACACATACAAGTTTTGTCCTCAGTAAAATGTAATTCAGGAGAGAAGAAAAATATTAAGGAGAGGGAATTTAATTTAGAATGCCTTTTTCTTGTAGCTTGTCTATAGAATCCCGTCAAACTTTTAAAACAGTTGAATTTTATGATTTCTCTGCTTGTTGAGGTCACCTTTTCTCACTTAGATTTATTGGCATGTTACATGTTTGTACTATGATATTTGGTTTTTAAAATTTCTTTAGGGAAAATTTTGTTTATCTGTATTAAGAAATAATCCAATAAATATTATGTTGTGGATGCTGGGGTTGAATGTATGAATTTAACATAAATGGAAATGAAAAATTTGTGTTAACCATAAAGAAAAATGGAGCATGTTACTAGAGCATAAATATTCAGAAGTTGCATGATCCAGTGTAAAATTCAGGGATTCTGAGACGGAAAGTCTGGATTGTCATGGATTTCCAATCTATGTGACTTTGCATGAATTGTATCCTTTCTAGATCTTAGTTTTCTTATCTGTAAAATGTGGAACTTGGTTGAGATGACATAGATGAGCTCTAAGATACTATTCAGCTCCCTAGCTATTGTTTCAAGAAAACTTCCTAGCTATGATTCCATAATCCTGTGAAAATCAAAGTAGTAGTAAAAATTAGAAAGAAAACATCCTATCACTATATTTACTTAATAACAGGAAAACATTCAAAATATTATTCTCAGAAATTTATGCAAGAAAATCTCTTTGTATTAAACTCTTTTAAAGTGTAGACTCATCCTTTGTACCCATTGGCTTATAAGCAGAATTGTAACTGGTAAAAGCAGAATTGATAACAATGATGGTCAATATTAAAATTACAGATTGTGATTAAAGGGAATATTTTGGCAGTCTATCTCTTCATGATCAGGTGGTTATTTTGCAATAATTGTGCTGGGATACTGAAGTCTTGGATTATTTTCCACGCTGATTCTGTTAGGAAATGTTATTTCCTGGCTGACTGTTGTATACTGAAAGGTCTGGGTTTGGCTTATGTCAAGAAATATTGATTCAGTTGGATGATGCTCAGTTGGATATTGTTTGAACTAAAATGTGTTGCAATCATTTCGAAAATGGGATGGGGCTGTGAGATTTAATCATAGTAAATTGAATTTGGATTTTCTCAATTAGTCCCAAGTATACCAAATACTCTTTTGATTCCAAATAAGCAGGTGTAGTTTGAATGCTTCTCCAAGATATAATTTTGGCAGAAGAGAAATCATGCTGTTAACCTTGAGGGTCTGTTTTGTTCCTCTGCATTGATAAATTCTCCCCTGCTTTAAGGTATTTCCATTAAGTATTTTTTACCACTTTTCAACTGGACACTGAGATTTCAGAACTATTTGGGAAGGATTTTCTCATCAACCATTGCCATGGAAACCAAATTGAATCTTGGAGTCCTCCCCAAATCTTTGGTATAAAGCCTGCATCCATTATATGAAAACTTAATGGTTTAGGATTATTGGCATTGTTACTCAGTGGTAATGTTATCAATTCTAGAAGATATTTAAGGGAGAACATAGCTTTATTTACTTATTCATTTATTGTGATTGCAAAAAATCAGCAGAAAACTTACTAAATTTAAATTGATAAATAATAATTGAATGCTTACTATGAGCAAGATAATGTATTTGTGTCACTTTTGTGCCCTTCACATAAGCATTTTCACAATTCCTTGAGATATGTAAAATATAAAATGTTCAAGACACTTTTGCAAGTCAGAGCACGATGAGAGGCAAAAGGTCCGATGAACTATGAGTGTGTGTGTGTTTGTGTTGCCAAACTTCAGAAAACCATAGTATTAGTGTAAATAGTGGGGGTTGCAGAGAATATAGGAATGCACTCTGACTTCCCATCTATGTCTGGGAAGAACATAGAAAAAGTCATTTATGCTAACTCAGAAAGGAATCAGGGCTAGAAAGTGTTTATGGGACAAGTGGGAGCACAGATCTTAGAATAATTGCCTAGTTGGTTGTAAGCTTTAGTCATCACCAAGTTGGAGCTGTGAGTCAAGTAAAAAGATAGACCAGATAATTTAATAAACAGCTCTTAGGCACATAGTCCAGGTGGTATCTGAAAATGCAATTTTTTTTCTTTTAAAAGCATTAACAATAGCTCCCAGTAATGTAGCCCAGGAGTTCTGAAGCTAAAAAAGCACTTATCAAGTGGAGCGAATCCTCTCCAGATGTCAGCAAAGAAGCCTCTGGCAGCAGATGTGGTAGAGGTAGCCTTGGGACAGAGTAAGCACTATGGATGTAGAGCATCAATGATTTATGTCAGAAAAGTGTCTTTGGGACATAGCAGACTGTACCAGCAGGGTTGCCTGGGATTGACAGCAGTGGAAGTAGCGATTCACTCAGTGACAGATATAAAGGTAGGGAGATTTCTGGTAGGTTCTAGCAGCAACTCAAGGCAGCACAGATAGGAGTGTTTTGGAATTATGAGGGTCTTCCTGTTTTAACTTTTATGCCTTAGTTCTATATGCCTGAATGGTATGAAAGTCCATGGAATGAATTATCAGCCTTTGATGTCTAAAGGGTTAAGAAATCAGTGTATGTTCTCTTTATTGTATTTTGCTAGGATGATTAACTAGATGCTTTATTATTTGATTGGCAATGATTTGGCTGGTCTGTGAGTCAAGATAGCAAGAATAGAAAGATGAACCAAGAATAGATATTTCTCCTGCCACATTGACCCTAATATGCAAATCCCCATTTTAGATAATTAAATGCAAGTACTGAAAATATATCATTTATTGTGGTAACAAAATGTCAAAGCCTTATTAATGGATTATTCTAAGTCATTTTAATCTTATTTATTGGATGAACCAGGAATAGTTTGTTTACTCATAAGAGGCCTTCTTTCATCTTTTCAAACATCTAATCCCCATTGAGTATACAAGCAGAATACTGTCTGCTGACCATTTTCTCTCTCTCTCGAGAATTAGAGCCTACTTCCTTCTATCAAGAAAAGAAGATGTCTTCATCCCAAGAGCAGGATAAATAGCTGAATCTACTTTATCTTTCCATTATAGAACTGCCACTTGATGCTCACACGGCTGATTCTCATTTTTTTTTTTTTCTCAGCACTACATATTATACAGACAAAGGAAGTTGAGCAAAGGTCAGACTGCAGTCTTAGAAAGCTAAGTGTTCTGTTACAATGAGGGAGATAAAAAGACAGCCGAGTTTGAGATGACCTATATGGAACAGTGGAAATAACAATGGACTTGGAATGCTGAACTGAGAATCCTAAGGCCAGATACTTTGCTAATCCATGTGTATTTGAAGTTGGTCAAGTTTCTTAAAGTCTTTGGGCCTCAGTTTTCTCATCTGGAAAGTGAATGGGTTAGGCTTTATAGTGTGAATTGTGGAAAAGTTAGGGTGGCATTTTGCTTGCTCCTCTAAGGTTGAGAATCATTTGCCCTAATCTAGAAAGAACTGCCCCTTTCCAAGTATTCCAAGTGTTGATTTTAACTCTTATTATCATATGAATTAGCTAACATTTGCCATACCTGACACACAAAAGAAACTTTATAAATACTAGTTGATTCTTTTTCATCAACTCTGGGATACTGGGGACTTTAATATATCTAATTTGGACTATTTTCCAATAAAGCATGAGAAAGAGAAAAGGGAAGTAAAAAGCAGAACAGTGGGGGTAAATGTGATATACCTAGACCTTGGTTTTTTCAATTTTTCTATTCAGTAATACAAATTCAACAAGAACACCTAATGGCTAATTACTGTGTTCTTATGTAGAGAAAATTTCCAAAAGCAGATATGTATTTGAAAAATGTTCTCTTTGTTATGTTTGCATAGTACACATGCCTTGAGCTACCATCTCTTTGAAGAATCTACTCTACCCCAAAACTGAACCTATGTCTCAAAACCTATGTTTTAGTAGAACAAATGCACTTAACTTCAAATCCTTGTAAAATGCTCACTATTTAAATATTCAAATCTCTTCCACAGAATATTTTTATTAGCATTTGTATAGTCATGTTTTGTCAACCCACATAGCTTCTTAATAAGATTTGGAATACTTGAAAGAACCTCAAATTACAATACTTTCTGCAGATGGTTTTATATATTAAATATATATATATATAAATATTATAATCTAGCAAACTATTATAACCATGACATTGCTCCATTCATATTTTATCTTTAATAGTTTTGGCCCTGATTTCAGCTATTGAAGGGAAATCAGATATTTTTAGATAATTTCTTATTTACTTGTTTATATTATTAATATATATATATATATATATATATATATATATATATAATATGTATTTCAAAAAGTTGAGAATATCCTGTACTTTGATATTTTAGTTTAGCATTTTTAGTGTAATACCTCTTTGTCAGTTCTCAAGTCCCCCAATACCCCTGACAAAGGCTTTTCTATGGGAGAGCTAAGACTGTTATGATTCAACAGAATCAAACAGGGCCATGTTTCAGAAGTCATATGTATCCTCTTTGTTCCCCTTCAGGATATTATTTTTTTCCTACTCTCTTCACTCTTCCTCTCTTAAATCAGAAGTTGCATTTCATGAAAATATGCCTTAGCACTACCCCAGCTATTTCCAAACCCTGTAGCATCCAAAGATTCATAGGTATCACATCCATTTCAGGACAAATCCAGTTGCACCTTTCCCATCTTTCCTCTACCTCCTGATTTCCTTCAAGTCTCATTTTAAATCTTACTTCACCAGAAGTACCTTCTTGATCTCCTTAGTTGCTAATAACATTCTCACACACACTCCCACATCCTCTGTTTTGTTTACCTGCTTTCCTTCTATATGTATATAACTATGTATATTTATATTCCTATAGATATATCTATATTTCTCTGTATTTTTCTGTTATTGATTATTTACATGTGATCTTTTTCATTAGCATATTTCTTGAACGTAGGAACCATTGTTTTTTTTTTTATTCCTAGAGCTCGGAATGTTTCTTGGCAAATAGGAAACATTTCATCTTTTTTTGATTGGTTAATTGATCACTGTGACTAAAAGTAACTTAAACTATGCTTGTGTGTTCTTTCCTCTGGTATCTCACCCTGTATTTAAGTCCAAATCTGAGTGTGATGATTCCTTTGACATTTCCCATCTTCCAAGTGCCTCTCAAAGCATTCTGACATACACCTTGGCCATAGATCCATATTGTTTTTATAATACTACTTGCCCTTTGTGGCCTCTGTGATAACTAAGCATCTCCTGCCACCTATCTTATCCTATTTTGCCCTGCTCCTAAAATACATTTGGAGGTCTTTAAAAATAAACAAACAAAAACAAAGCAAAGCCCCAGACAGATGTTTTCTAAACATCTGTCCCATTTTAGCTGAAATTCTACTTTAACTCTTTTAACAAAATTTCTTTGTTGTACTCACCCTAATTTCTGGGTTGAGGAAACTTTTCCATTGGATCAGGATCAGAGGCTTTTCCACTGAGATCAGAGTCCTGTCAGTCCCATGTTCAGACACCAAAATGTGGGGTTCTCTTCTTTTGTATATATAATATATGATGGTTCTCTCTGGGAGCAGGTTTCTTGGGGAGGTTTTCTGGAGGCAGCTTTAGTTTCAGTTCCAAGTAATGATCACCCCCAAATGCAGCCATCTGTTAAATTCCAAATGTTTATTTTCTCCTTCCAAGTCTTATCTCTTTCCTTGGACCTGGGTAGCTTTCTTAGAGGCCTCTCTCCCTCCTTGGTTCTAAGAATGGTTGTAAGAATAGCAAATATTTGCATCTTACATAATATTTTACCCCATTTGTTTCTGAAGCCTTTCAAAATCCTTCCAAGTATAATTAGATAAATCATGTCCAAATTAAGCCATCTATTTCATTCATTTTGTACTATATGTTTTATTATTTATTTTTTTTACCTTCTCTACAGTTATTCTTTTTTTATGGGAATAATGCAATTCCCACAACAGAATTTAATACACTTTCATTGCATTCTTTTTTTATTTCCAATTTTTTTTATCAACCCAACTTAATGAAACCTTTATAAAGTTATTCTGTTTAATATTAAATATGTAAGTATACTTACCTCAAAGTTTCCCCTTTTCTCAAATTTCTAAAGCTTGAATTTGAAACAATTTTGCTGTAGTCCTCATTCCACACCTTAGGTTTCTCCCTCTTTTCTCTTTCTGCTCTTTCAAACTCTTTTGGAAAACTTATTGAAAGAATTTTTTAAATGTTCCTACAGTGGGTGAAATTGGTTTATTTTTATCTGGAATATGTGAATATTTAAATGCTTGTCTTTTTAGTTGAGAGACTAACTACTTTTCAATGTTTAATTATTCCTTTTTAAAATAACAAGATTGCTGGGCAGACAAGTCTAGATTAATAGTCCATGTTTATTGATTTTACATATTATTTGAATTTCTTTGAATACAACATTCTTTGAGAAACCTGGAGGAATAACTATAGATCCTTGATACACATACATGCACATATGCATAGACATGTGCGTGTGTGTATGAATAATGATCTCCTTCAGTGGCTGTGTTACTAAAATCTGAACTTCAATTTTCAATTAGATGGAACCAATGATCATATTTTACATAATTATAATATTGAATATTTTAAAGTCAAATGCATGGAAATTTTCAGGTAAAATTCATTATTCTTTTTCTCTGCCTTATTGGGGTTTGGTGAATGTTTTCTATTTTTATAGTATAGGTTTTAAATATTTAATTTCCTAGAATAGAACATTAAAATTCTTTTGATTTTCTAAATGTTATGTGATACTAACAGTCTATTGTATTGTAAGCACTCCTTCCAGTTTGTCATTTGATTAATATGTTTTTAGTTTTTTAAAAAAAGTCATTTTTGGTGCTCTCATTTTTTTCTCTTGAGTTGTAGCATCTATATTCATATTTTCCTTTTTTTTCCCCTATAAGTGGATCTTTTTTTATTCTTTTACTTGATTTACAATTAAAAAATAATTTGGTCATTTATCTTCTTATTTCTTTCTAATCTTTTAAGTCTAGATTGATTTCTTTCCATACATTTTTACTTCCTTTTAATTCTTCTTTAGCTTATTTTTGTGATTTTTCTTGAAAGTTAATTGTGAATTAAATTTTTCAAATATGTTTTTAGTTATTTGCAATCTCCTAATTTTTGCATTATTTCTTTTCTATTGTTTCTTCTACTTTGACTTTTTTGTTATTTTCTAGCATTTTTATAATTTTAATTGACATTTATCTCTTTCTATTCTTAAGATGTTTTCTTTTCTTTTTTTTTTAAATATTATCTAGTGCTTCAGGCTTTCTCAAAACTTCTCTACTAAAAAAACAAAACAAAACAAAACAAAACAAACAAACAAACAAACAAAAAAACCTCTCCACTACTTTGAATAGAAAATCCTAGATACCAAATTTTATTTGATAATAATCTGCTAAGCAACCAAAGGAGGGCAATCAAAATGGAAAGAGGTCTTAAAATTTTGCTTTACAGGGATCTATTAATGGAACTATGAAAAAGAATGGAGATTGAGATCTCAGAGCCCCTTTTAACCATTGAAAATACTATCATGTAGAGGAAAGATTAAGCATTTTTTTCTGTTTAGTCAGAGAGGGATAAACTAGGAACCATGGGTATAAGTATTAAAGTGGCAAAATTATACTTAATTCAGAGGAAAATATTAACAAGTAGTCAAACAGTATAGTGCCACTTTAAGAGAAAATGTGTTTGCTTTTATGTGAGGTCTTCAAGCTAATTCTAGATAACTATTTGTTGAACATTTTGTAGAGAGATTCTTGTTCAAAGATAGTTTAGGATTTACATTTGCTTTTAAATATTCAATTCCATATATACAGGATGATAGCATAAATATGGGGAGAGAGAAGCTTGTCTGAAAAAAAAAAGATTTATGGTTTTTCTGTTTGTTTTATTTTTATTGCACTACAACCTTAGGTATTGGTCAATAATATGATGTAACAGCCAGAAAACATTCCTGTTTTGGGATACCTTAAGAAAGATATAGCTTCAAGGAATAAGATAATTATAATCCATATATATATTATCCTTTGCCTCAAAATAACTTCTCTGGAGCATTTCTTATTGTTATGTGCAAATGACTAAAAACATATACTCTAGTCATTAATTGACTAGAAAGTATCCAGAGAAGGACAATATAATTGATGAAGGGCTTGTCTTTATATCATATGAAGAACAGATATAAAACAGACTATTTTCAGCTTGTAAAAGTTCATATCCCTACCCAAAGGGCAAGGATTATGATAATTATCTTCTATGACTTGAAAATATATTATGTAATAGAAGGATTAGTCTTTTTGTCTGTTTGTTGCTATAGGAAAGAACAAGAACAGTGGGTAGAAAGATGTCAATTGAGGTTTGATATCAAGAAAAACAACAACAGCAACAAAAAAACTCTCCCTAATAATTAACAATCTACAAAAGTAAAATTGGATATCTTGAGGTGTAGATTTTCCATTTTTGTAACTCTTAAGCAGAAACTAAATGTTGTAGTATATACACTCACATATGCACATATATAGTATATATGCATGAATGTTTATACATGTGTGTGTGTGCATGTATATATACATATACCTCCTGTATATGTTTGGAATAAATAATCCCTGAATTTTCCTGCATGTTTTCAAATTTTTGGATTCTGTTGTTTTCTGAACAAATAGTTTCTGAGGTCTCTTGCAACAAAAGCGTTTTTGATTCTAACTTTGTGTATTATGTGCTAGTGAGGGGAATTGGAAGCTATATATAATGTTCCCAAATCAGAGATTGAAAAATGTGATAAATCTTTCCAATTATTTCAAGGTCCTTAATATCAAATGAACACTTCTAACAAGTTCCATACATAAAACTGCAAGTGTATAAATTATTGCTGAAAGGAGATATGTGTGTGTGTGTGTTTGTGTGTGTGGATATTAGCAAATATTCAAGGTAAATTCTGGAAATATTATAAATTTACAAGCTGTAAAGTATTTAATAATAATTTTATTTTGTTGTTTTAATAAAAGTAGAATGAAAAGGAGATACTAATGTCAAAGCCAACAAGTTGTGAGACTAAAATCAGTATCAGAGTAATGCATCTGGAAGCTATTGAGGATTTTTTGAGAAAGATTAATACAATATATAATGGCTAGGATAGAATGTAATTCAGTATATAAAGAGAACGCATTTTAATTATAAATGATAACTGTGGCTGAGTATAGGTGCCATGAGATATGAATTGGTAAATGTTGCAATTAGACATTTGGTTGGTGCGAGGCAAACTTTGGGAGATGTGACAGAAGCTTATGAAATGTTTGGGAAGAGGGTCTTGGAGGCAGGGTAATATCTTACGCAAAAAGTTACCTTAATCTCTCACAAATTTTTCCTATTTATTATTTCTTTCTGAATAACTCTTATTTTATGAAAAAATGTTTCCATCTCAAAACTAAAAGAATAGATAATTTGTGTATATTGCCTATTGACAGATTCAAATCTTCAATGATTGCCTAGGAAAAATGCAATCATAACTTTAGATAATGTTCCTTTTTAAGGTTGTATTTTCATTAATCTTAGCTTAATTTGTTTTATGTCTAGGGGATATTGCTTCTTTCGACTCATGCCTATAGTAGTAGATATTAAATATTATTTGTCTAGTTAATCCAATGATTGTAAGCTCCTGGAGAGCAGAAACTGATTTCTGTCTCTTTTTCTGTCCTCGGCATTTGACATAGTGCCACACATATAATAAGTTCTTAATGAACATATAACATTTATTTATTTACTTATATATTTATTCATTTATTTAATTGATTAATTATTTTATTATAGGATAATATAAAAAGATCCATGATGAGATATGGTTCAGTAGATCAACTAGTTCTTAAAAGTTATAGTGGTCAGAAAACATGTCTTTTAGTTGTCAATCTAGGACTTACTATTTGGGAGACTGGGAATATAATTTTACTTTTCTAAATCTTAATTTCTTCAACTGTAAAAGGAGAACTAAAAACTGGATCTATATATGTCACCTAGACACAATGAGTATCAAATCCAATTATTTTAAAATATTTCATAAAGCATAAACCACTATAAAAGCTAATTGAAGGACTATACAGAGGAATATTTGGAATGTGCTTTTCATTATATGGCATCTATAGATTCAAAATAAAGTAACACAGGCCATTAAATAGTCTAGATAAGTATTGCTAGAACTCTAAGTCAAGAAACATTTATCATTTATCTTTTACTTGCACAGCACTGTTAGGTTCTTGAAAAGATTCAATGCACTAATATTCAATTCTATAGCCAGTTATTTAAGGACTTAATTAAAAATTTGCTAAGTGATGGCAGGGCCAAGATGGCAGATTAAGACAAAGATTTTTTGAATTTTCTCCCAAATCAATAAAAATACCTTTAAATAATGACTCTAAACAAATTCCAAAGCATCAGAATACATAAAAAGACAGAGTGAAAAAATTCTTCTAACAAAGGAAAACTTGAAAGGCTGGTAGGAAAGGTCTGTGATACTAGGATGAGAGTAGAGTTCAGGCTGCCAGGAGAGCCACAGCTCCAGCAAGGCAGCAATAGGGCCCAGGAGGATAAAACATTGGCAGCACTGATGTTTTCCACACCTCTCAGCCCACAGAGGCCAAAGACAACTTTGTAGGTGACAGAAAATGTTTGTTACTCTTGAGTGAGAATCAATACCATATAGTGGAAGCAACTACAAAACAACCTCAGGCATTGCAAATCAAGAGCAGAGTTTGGGAGCCTTTCCCAAGTTGCGGCAGTAGTAGCAGTAGCAGTAGTAGCAGTGGTGGTGGTTTTCAAAGTTCTCAACCCACAGATGGTAAGGCAGTCTGGCAACTGGTCAGAATGAGATTACAGAAGGTCTATTTTCTAGGACTGTTGCTTTGCCCATATTCAGATAAAGGTCACAGTCCTAGGTAATAGTCAAAGAGTGAGAAGAATCACTTGCACCCTAGAGCTTGAAGCCACGTTGATGCAGGAACACTGTTCATTTCCAGGGTAGAAAAGATTACTTGTGGCCACACAGTAGAGCACAGACCAAGCGTATCCACCTCTCCTTAGTTCATACCATCTTGGAAGAACTGAAAACCTCCAATTCTCTAGACGTATCTCTGAAAACGGAACACGAAACCCCTGGAGCTTCAGAAAGTGCACTCTCCACACTAGAAGCATAATTCTACTTTAACAAAAACTTAAATGAGCAAATAACTGAAAAAAATTCTGACCATAGAAAGTTATTATGGTAATAAGGAAGATCAAAACATATACTCAGAAGTAGACAATAAAATCTAAGCTCCTATATCCAAAGCATCCAAGAAAAAGAAGAATCCATCTCAGGCCATAGAAAAGCTTAAAAATAATTTAAAAAATCAAGTAACAAAGGGATAGGAAACATGGGAAAAGAAATTAGAATAATACAACAAAATTATGAAAAACAAGTCAATAATTTGGTAAAGGAGACACAAAAAATTGGAAAAACAGGTTAAAATGTAGACTAGGAAAAATGACAAAGAAAAAACAAAAAGCAATAAGAATGATCTCACAAATAGAATTGGACAAATGAAAAAAAATCTATTGAAGAAAACATCTTCTTTAAAAGTAGAATTGGAGAAATGGAAAATGAGTTACAAAAGCTCATTGAAAAAAAAATTCCTTAAAAATTAGAATTGACCAAATAGAAGTTAATGACTTTATGTGAAAACAGAAAACTATAAAATGAGAGGGGGGCTGAGGCAAGATGGCAGAGAGTACATAGGTCTCAGCTCTTCCTGGCTTTCCTCAGATCAAAACCAGGTTAAGCCTCTGGATTGACAGAACACTTTATTTGACACAAATTTTTAGAGTGTAACAAATTTCCAAGAGAAGATATTTTGAAAGAACTTCAGGAAAGGCCTCTCTTGATAAGGTAAAGAGGGTGTGGGAAGTGGGATCTGAGCATGCATAGCACAGGGATCCAGGATTGAGAGGCCTCTGCATGGCAGGGGAATCTACTGAGTGGCTCTTAGCCAATAAATACCACAGGATTGGCTACTCTGTTCTGGTTCAGAAGCCACTGGACCAGCAGACTGGTTGTGAGACCTCCAACACATCTTCAGAAAGCAAATAGTGAACTGTGGACTGCAGCATAATGTAGAACTTAACCATGCTCATCTACCACAAGAAGGAAGCCAGTAGCACAAGCCACAGGGCAGTGTGAACTTGGTGTCATCTGTATAGCAAGCTTGGGACAATCTTCCATTTGCCTTGGGAGCAGACCTCAATCTTTAAAAATGAATAAAAAAGCAAAAAGAGCTCTGACTATAGATAGCTTTAATGGAGACAGGGAAGAACAAATCTCAAATGATGATATGAGTTGGTCTCCATCTCACAAACCTCTCTTGGAAGAATGCAAAATGGATCTTAAAAGCAAAAGAAAAATGAGGAAAAAAGGGATAGCTTTTCAGGAGAGTTGGAAAAGGAAACAAATTATCTGAAGAAAACACCTTTAACATGGATTGCAAAATGGAAAAAGCATATAACTCTTTAAAAAAACAGATCTGTAAAAGAGAAAAAAGCCATTGAACAAAACAACTCATTTAAAAATTCAATAGTAGGGTGAAGCCAAGATGGCAGAGAAGGTACACCAGACTTTCTAAGCTCCTCTCATGCCCTCATGACCAATTATTAAATTTGGCCTCAAAAATAGCACTTGACTACTAAAAGTCATGAAGATTAGAAGCACAACAAATTACCAGCTGAAGATAATCTGGAAAATCACCAGAGCAGGTTTGTCCTGAGAGGTGGGAACAGACCATCACAGGCAGGGAGATAGGAAAGACTAGTGTCCGGAGCAGTCAAGGAGTGGGGGTGACCTTTGAGGCTAGAAAAGTTATAGAGACAGCTCTGGCATAGGCTGACTGCTCTGCCTTGATTACAAAGCAGTAAACCAGCAGAGAAATTAAAGCCAAAGGCAGAGGGTATTCTAAAAAATGCCAGAACCTAACCAGGATCTGGCTATAACCACCCAAAACCGGAAGTGACTCAGCACAGACCACAGCACAGTTATGCAGCTGCATTTTACAGACAGTTACAAATCTTCACTGCATGGGGGGCACAGCCTGGGGCAGCCTCTAATCTGCACAGTGGGGGCCTTAGCCTGGGGCAATAGAACTTTCCTAGAGGGACCATGCTTCCCTGGCAGCAACACTTCCAGTCCCTGTGGGGACTATTCAGCTATTCGCTGGTCAGCCTCTAATATCCGCAGCCCCACAAGCAGGCTGTGGACTGAGATAGTGACACTTTTACTGCTCAGCTTCTAGCCCAGAGCAGTCGTTAACCTACACAGCAGGGTTCTTTGCAGGGAATTTCCACAGCTTGGCTGTGCAGGCCTGAGTTACTTCCAGTGAGGAACTCTTTCACAGAGCACTCCTGTACCTTGCTGCCCTTTGTAGCAGGTTGGCAGGACAGCTGCCTGTCCATACACCTATCCCTGTTCTGCAGAGGAAGCTGATAACCTCCTGGCTCTGAAGGCAGATCCTACAAGCTTTAAAAAAAAATTAGTGAAAAATCAAAAGGATGATCGATAGCTTCTATAGAGAAAGAGAGCAGGTTTTCAACACCAAGGAGAAATAGCAAACAGTCTCCAGACAATTGTTGGTTCCCAACACAAAAAGCTCTCCTAGAAGAGACTATTAAAAATCTTTTTTTTCTTTTTTTTAAATAGTAACTTTTTATTGACAGAACCCATGCTAGGGTAATTTTTTTTACAACATTATCCCTTGCACTCACTTCTGTTCCGATTTTTCCCTCCCACCCTCCACCGCCTCCCCTAGATGGCAAGCAGTCCTATATATGTTGAATATGTCCTAGTATATCCTAGATACAATGTATGTGTGCAGATCCAAACAGTTTTCTTGTTGCACAGGAAGAATTGGATTCAGAAGGTAAAAATAACCCAAGAAGAAAAACAAAAATGCAAACAGTTTACATTCATTTCCCAGTGTTTTTTTTTTTCCTTTGGATGTAGCTGCTTCTGTCCATCATGATCAATTGAAACTGAATTAGGTCTCTTTGTCAAAGAAATCCACTTCCATCAGATTACATCTTCATACAGTATCGTTGTTGACGTATATAATGATCTCTTGGTTCTCCTCATTTCACTTAGCATCAGTTCATGTAAGAGACTATTAAAAATCTTAAAAGAGAACTAGAAGAAAAATGGGGAAAGGAAAGAGAAGCTATGCAAGAGAGTAACAACTTCCAGAAATGTGAATTGGAAAAGGTAAAAAACTCCCAAGAAGTGCTGGGAAACAGAATTTGTGAATTGGAAAAGGTAAAATTCTTTACCTACTTTCCAAGAAAGTAGGCTTTGTGAATAGGAAAAAGAAAATAACTCACTAAAAAAAAAAATAGTGAAATGGAAAAAAATTCCATACAGCAAAACAATTCATTTAAAAACACAATTGGACATATACAAAGAGAAAAAAAGCTAATGAAGAAAATAACTTATTAAAAATCAGATCTGAAAAAATAGAAATGACTGATACATTGAGACATCAAATCATTAAAAATAAGCATGGGTCACTAGAAAAAATCACTGATTTTTATTCTGATTAAGGCTCAGAAAACCTAGATTCAAATCCTAAATTGCCTTATGGCTTTTAGTATCAATGACTCTCGGGCCCTCAGTCTTCTTCCCTTTTCAGCAGCAGAAGTGGACTAGATGATCTTTGAGTTATTTCTAGTTCTAAATCTATGAACCAGTGGAAAGAATTTAACAAAATCTTTTCTCCTATCCCCTTTCAATTTTAAATTATTTGATTCATTTGTTTTTATTAAAATTGTAAAGAAAGACCTCTAATGATCATTTGGTATAATGGGGAGAGATGAGTCTACCGTAGGGCAAACTAAATATAAATATATTAAAAGAGAGATTGCTTACTTTTCCTTTAATTTTATTAAAATGATTATTGTTATATTTTTATAATAATTAAAAGATAGAATCACGATATTTTCATGGCAGATGTATTTATGATATCTGCCTAAATGAATAGATAGAATTACTTATAACTAATCCACTTGTCTATATGTAAATTGGTACATCTATATTATTTAAGAATGCTTAAATCAATTTATTCTCAGGTATTTTAGATGTTACTTTGGTATCTTTAAAAAAAAACTTTTTGCTTTAAACTATTACTAAGGATTATTTTGATTTGAGGAACTATGCTGTGCCATTCACATTCTAAAAATGATATACAACATAGTTTTTCCCTCAAGAAGGATAATCTCATAAAAATAATAAGATATCAACACAAATATGATACTTAACAGAATCTGTCAACACCAAGTGGGAATGTAGATACTATGTTGTGAGAAATGTGAAGGAAGAGATAACTTTTAGCTAGGGGAATCATTACTCAATATCTTGCAATTTGGTTTCTACCTCATACTGTCACTGGAACTTCCAAATCCATTATACTTTTCTCAGCCCTCATAATTTTTTACCACTTTTTTGCAGCATTTGATACTGCAAACTACACTGTTTTTCTAGATATTCATTCTTCTATAAATTTTTGTGACAATATTCTTTTTTTTGTACTCCTTTATATCTGCTTACCCTTATTTTCTAGACAACTTGGAACAAAAAGCTTTTATTTTATGTTATTGCTAATAAATATAATAATCAATATTTTTATGCCACATGCTTTATGAAGAGCACTATGCTATGTATTTTCTCACAATAAAATGTAGGTGTTATTATATTTTTCAAATCCCCAGATGAAGAAACTAAGTCAAAGAGATTAAATAATTTGCTAAGGATCATACTGCCATGTACATATCTCAGACTAGATTTGAACTTGTCTTCCTGATTGCTGGTCAGTGCTCTAGACTGCACAACCAAAAATCAAAGTCTTGTGGGAGTAGGAAGCGATAACCATATTTATCATTTTGTCTGTTAAAGTAGTTTTCATTGGTGTCAATAGGTGTAGACTGCTTATTTCAGAGTGCTTCACTTCTAAAAGTGAAGTGAATCTAATGATTTCTTTCAATAAAACAGTCATTTAACCACCTGTGTTAACATTATATATAAAATAACCGAGGGACCCCAGAATTTTGCCTCAGGACCATTGCTTTTTTGAACTTCATCCACAAAAGATGAGAATGAGTGAACTAAGATGTTTCAGATAATTTTAGTTGTGGTGATCATTCATAATAACAGTTCCTTCAAAGCCTAACCCATAAACTGGATCATGAGGCTGGGCCTGGGGCAGGAGCAATGAAAAAGCTTGCCAATGTACCCTGAAATCATTATACTAGCTATAAAAATCTGGCAGAAAACCTTAAATGCTAGACAATTGGATTCCAGAGTTGTCACTGATTGGGTTAGCACCCTGGCAAGTGGCACATAGTTTTATGGTAGTCCTAGTTAGAATCATGAAAATAATGATGTTAGCTTAAAGGGCACAGAGCAAGTGATATTACTTTGTATAATAGTACAAGAAGAGAAGACATACTGATACAAATCAGAAATGCCTATTGTTCTGATCTAGGCTTAACTCAGGCCAGTCTCATTTGAGTTTAAGTCTGATATTGAAACAAAATGAGACACTCAGAAACAATTCAGTAGTTACCATAAGATTTACTTAAACATTATAGGAGAATATGTAATTAGAAAAGAAAATAGAGAATATCTCAAGTTGATTTGGTTGAGTTGCCTATTATTATCCACTGACTAAGTATCTGAAAGCTAAGTGAATTTCTCATAGAAATTTTATACTCACATTATCAGAAAGTGATGACAACATCCTGAGCCTTTATTTGCTTACATCACCCCTACTTAAGAGGTAGTTTATCTACAAATTTAAGTGAAAAAATTAGACTAACTTGCTTTGGGAAATAAACTATGTTTTTTTTTTTTTCTTGCCATACTTGATGAAAGTTTTGTAGTGAAAATGGCAGTGATGAATAAATGCAGCAAATCACAAGTTCCATGGAATATATGGAAGATACAAACACTTTTATGTGCTGATATTATATCATAATAAAATTGGAAATGTATACATACCAATTACAGGCAAAGAATTCATTATTTTTTGTCAAGGATATTCTAAATTTTCAATTAGATAAAAATTAGATATGTAGATCAGAGCAGGGCACTTATAAGAAATAAATACATTCCTAAGATTATTTCCATTTAATTTCTAGATGAAATTAGAGCAGATATTGAGAGTTAACAGATTTTAATAAAGAAAAGCTAAACTTGTCTTTCATTAATCCATACCTTTTTAACTACAGAATTTATCTAGTATTTTATTTTTCCAAGTTATATGTAAAACAATTTTTAATATTCAGTTTTAAAGTTTGAGTTCCAAATTCTCTCTCTTCTTTCCTCCCCATCCTGCCTGATTAAAAAGGGAAGCAATTCAATTCAAGTTATACATATATAATTAAAAGCTAAATTGCACTTAAAGAATAGTAAGGTAAGTCATCAAAGCAATACATGGAACTAATGAATTTTAGTAAAGATATTAATGCTACAATAAATTAGAGAGAGAAAATGCCTTGTGAAAAAGTAAATGAAAAATTTCTGTCATTTGTATAATTAAAAAAATAATATACAGCAAAAAACCTAGATCAGATTAAATGCAAAACTGACACTTTCTATACTGCTTTTAATTATACACAAATCACTGGGATTTAACTAATAATTAAGCTTTCATGTCACACTAAAAGTAGCATGTTTAGATAGGAGATATGATTTTTGAGTCAAATACATATTTTTCAAATAACAAGACAAACACTTTACCTGTGAATTATCTTTATGCAACCCTCATTCTATATATTTAACTGAATGTTTTCAATTAATGATCATGCGTTTTCATTCCTGTTGACCCCTCCTAAATAACACAAGACAGAATAGATAGAAACAAGAAGAAAAAACCATTAGCAAGCACATGTACAAGTATATGTTTGCATGTACATATATATTTCTCTCAGCATATGTGTGTATGTTTATATGTGTTTGTATATTCAAGCAAAACAAATTCCCACATTGGCCATACCCCATTCTGCATAACTATGTATTAAGTTCATCATGTCTCTGTCAGAATAACATTCATTCTTCTTGATAATCTATTCATATTTGACCATTGTATTGATCATGGTTTTTACATCTAAATTATTTTCAGTATAATTTTATAATTATATACTATTTTTCTGCATATTCTGCTCACTTCACTATGCTCAGTATATGCAAGTTTCCCAGTTTCTCTGAAATTTTCCTTTTAATAATTTTATGGAAGATAATTTGTTCAATATTTTAGAAAACCATAACATAATCAGTCATTTTTTATTTGATAGATACCTTTTTAGTTTCCAGTTCTTAGGCACCACAAAGAGGGCAAGCATTTTTCCTCTTTGATCACTTTGGGATCCAGTCATTTTAATGAAGATATCCACTGTTCTGACTGAAAATATCGCATATATATATATGAAATATATATATATATAAAATATATATATATGAAAAATTAGAATATAACTAATTTCTCTAAATTTAGATTGCTCATATGTTCATGTACTTTGCACAAATTATTTATAAGTTACAACACCCTGAAATGTATAAATACACATTGGAAAAAAATAATACTGACTAAAAAAAAAATCAAGAATGTGTCAAGAAGTTCCAATTGTATAATGAACAATTTCTTATTGGCTTAGCAATTAATGTAACTCAGAAAATTCTATGACATCTTTACTATTTTTGTTGGTTAATATTTTCATTCAATTTTGTACTCAAGTATTAGTCACATATTACAAATAATAATGTTGTGCGATACATTTCATTAGGGTGTGAACTTAGAGAATTTGTTTTTTAAGCACAAATTGTTACTAAGTAATCATGCATAAAGTACCTAATTTTTTTTTATTCATTAAATAAACCAAGAAACTAATTTTAGCTAATCATATGTATAATGTAAGAATTCATAATTTGCAACTCAAGGTACATTTAAAAAATTAAAACTAAAGATTTTTTTTTGAGACTTCAGGTTGGTTTCAAACTCACCAACCACATGTGGTATGCATGCTATAAATATATCAAATAAATTGAAACATAGCATGAACACAAAAATATTTGATGAATTGAAAATTGTTACTTATTTAAAACATTTCAATAACTGAATAGTCTCAAAGACAACTGATATAAAAAATAATATCTTCTGGGGTGATAGTTTAAGCTCACAATGCTTCTGCCTAACTTTAAATGCATTCTCTTCTTTGCTAAATAGAACTAAGTAGGGCTTTCAAACCAAAGATAGATTCTAACAAAACATGATATTATCATTTGATTTGTATGAATAGCATGAACTATATGGCTCCAGTGTAACATATATTAATCAGTTACTACACCTTATGGAGATTTTCTCCAAAAACTTCATGCTATCATTTGAACTCAGGAAGGAGAAAATCCTTGATTTCATCTGTGGAGGGATATAGAAAAAAAAGATTTTGAGCTTACAATTGGGAAAGAAATTTTAAAAAATGAATTAGGGTGCTACTTTTAAATACCTTGCTTTCTGGACAACATTCAATGAAGATTATTAAAGAAAGTTGAGTTTCTGAATGTAAAGAGACTTATTGATGCTCTCAAGTCAAAATTTAGCAATAAGAATATATTTATAGCAATTAATACCAATGTAATACAATTCTTAAGGTATACTTTTGGCAGGATAAAACAGATGACATATCCAACAGAGCATATCTAAATTTAATCCTATAGAATTCTGATTAAATCCATAAAAGCTTAGAAAAATAAATACTTCCTCATTTTCTTGAGAAAGAAGATTGGTAGATGTTCTCAGAGTATATGTTAAATAGGTTAAAATGTTTAAAAATTACTATGGACAAAAGTAGAACTCACTTCATAAAGTAATAGTGATGGCAAAAATTGAATGCCATTGATGTTATTGAATTAAGTTTGTCTTTGGAATATATTAAGAAAGCTAAAATTCGATAATGGAATTAAAATTTGCTTTATAAAAACACTCACATGAATCATACTAACAACATATTAATTTTTTAATAAATAGAGTGAGATTAATTTATAGAGATCTGAAACTTAATAGCAGAAATTTAGGATCAGGCCAGTATTAGAAAAAAGCAATTATCTGAAGGTTATAGTTAAGAATCCTGGATGTACTGAATAAAGCAGAGTATTGGTGAAAAAAGGTGGACTATACAAGCTATATTTTCCAAGTTTTAAAACTGGTAATCTAAGAGGTGCCCAAAAAGACATAATTAGGTAACCATGTTTAAAAAGCAAAATTCACAATTTGTTATAAACTCGCAGATGAAAAATCACTACACTAAAATTCAAACTCAAAATATAGTTGAGAAAATAAATTGTATTGGGCAATTGAACTTGGACAGCATTACCAACAAAATATTGCTGAGCCAACATAATCATGATGACAATTTTAAGTTAATTTACTTACTCAACTTATTTTAAAAAATAAATTTATTTCATTAAATGTTTCACAATTATATGTAAATTTTTTGATGTTCTTATTTTTTAAAAAAGATTTCTAAATTTTCTTCCTCCTTTCCACTTTTGTCTAGAGAAGGCAAGAAACTTGATAACAAATATACATGTAAAATCATATAAAAATATTTTTACACATTTCAGAAAATTCAAACAAAATTTAAAAAATAAAGTTAAATTTGTGTTTCAATTTGTTTTTAGACTTTATCAGTTCTCTGTAGAAGAGGACCACATTTTTCATCATGGATTTTCTGGAAATGTTGTGGATCATTTTCTAAATTTGAGTACATAAGTCTTTCACAATTAAAATATTATTGTTACTATGCACAATGTTCCCTCTTTTACTGCTCACTTCACTGCATGAGTTCATATAAGTTTTTCTTTTTTTTTTTTTTTAAATCATCCTGCTCATCATTCCTTGTGGCACAATAATATTCTATCACAATCATATCCCACAAGTTGTTCAGTCATTCCCCAATTGATATAAATCTCCTCAACTTCCAATTCTTTTTCACCATGAAAATAATTTTTATAAATACTTTTTATATAAAAAGGACCTTTTGTCTTTTTTTTTTATTTCTTTGGATGCAGACCTAGTAATGGTTGGATGAATCATAGATGTACAAAAATGTATACTCCTTGTCATAGTTTCAAATTGTTCTTCATAATGGACTAGTTTACAATTAACTCCACCAATAATATAATAGAGTTCCAATTTTCCTATATGTTCTCTGGAATTTGTCATTTTCTTTTTTCCACTGAATTATCCAATCTTATAGTTGTGAGGAATACCTCAGGGTAGTTTAATTCCACACTTCTCTCATTAATAGGGATTTAGAGAATTTTTTTTTCATACAACTATTGATAGCTTTAATTTCTACTTCTGAACATTTCCTGTTCATATCCTGTGACCAACAAGAAGATAATGGTTTGTATTTTTTTTAAATAAATTTGACTCTTTTCTATATATTTTAGAATTAGATCTTTATGAAAAAAAACTTGCTATAAACATCCCTCTATTTCCTGTTTTCCTTCTAATTTTTTTTAAATTTTGTGCAAAAGCTATTTAATTTTATGTAATCAAAAGTATCTGTTTATTTTCTCAAATCCCCTCTCTCTTATTTGGTCATAACTTCTTGCTTTTCCCATGCTTCTTTAGTTTACTGAAGGTATCTTTCTTCTTGTCTAAATTATTTATGCATTTTGACTTTACCCTGCTATAGAGTGTGAGATATTGGTCTACTCTTAGTTTCTGCCAAACTACTTTCCAGATTTCCCAGTTGTTTTTGTCAAATAGTGATTCCTTGTACTAAAAGTTTGCATCTTTGAGTTTATCAAACACTTAGTCATTAACCATTATATATTATGTACCTAAGTTATTCCACTGATACACATTATTTCATAGCTGGTACCAAATTGTTCTGATGATTAATACTTTTTAATATATAGTGGGATCTTAAAGTGCTAAGCTTTATTCATTGATATTTTTTTCATTGATTCCCTTTATATATTTGAACTTATATTATTTCAGATGAATTTTTGCATCAATTTTTCTAGTTGTATAAAATAATCCTTTAGTACTTTAATTGGAATGGCACTGAATAAATAAAGTTACTTACAATGGTTATTTTTATAATACTAGATAAGCCTATGCATGAGTAATTAATATTCCTTCAGTTGTGTAAATCTGTATTTATTAATATGAAAGTTTTTTTGGTTAGTTAGAGTTAAGATGGTGGAGTCAAGGCAGAGACTCACTTGAGCTTTCCCACAAATACCAGTATATATCTTTAATAATGATTCTAAATAAATTTTAGCCTGTCAGAACGTACAAAAAGATAGAGTAGAATGATTTTACAGCCAAAGATTCTTTAGAATGTCAGCAAAAAATGTCTGTTCACACTATTGTAGAAGTTCAGCATAGTCTCAGCATAGGCTATGCCAGCAGAGCCCAGCCTCAGCAAACTAGAAATGGATCTTAAGGCCTCAGATTCAGCAATAGCACTGTCTGTTTCCAGAGATCTCAGCCCATAGACACCAAAAATGGCAGGAAAAGTGAGAGGGTAAAAAGAATAGCTAGGGTGAGAGGGCATTGTGAAACTATTGGGAGTAGCAACAATAGCAGTGCCTGCAACAGCTTCTGGAGATCTAATCCCATAAATGGTAAAGGAGTCTACCAGTTGGTTAGTAGGAGGTTTCTTTGCAAAAACTGAGGAGGAATGCTATATAGCACAAAGGAAGTGGCGATACTCCTCATAGTTAAGTCTTTTAGTCCTTTAGACTTTGGGGGAGAATAAAAGGAGATAGAGAATATCATTTACAGAGGGAAACACAATTAGTATTTTAATTGTGAAAAGAATTTTGAAGCAAGTTTCTCTGATGAAGATCTCATTTCTCTAACATATAAGGAACTGTGTCTAATTTATAAAAATTATAAAGGCCATTACTCAACTGGTAAATGATCAAAGATATAAAATTTGCCCAAATAGCTATAAGATCATTAACATCCTTTGACCTAATAAGACATGAATTGCAATAAAGGGAATAAATTTATTTATATGTTTGTGTATAATATATATGTGTGTTTAATATTTATAGCAGCTCTTATCTCAGAGCAAATATTTGGTAATTGAGGGGATGCCCCTCAATTGGGGAATGGCTGAATAAATTGTAGTATGTGATTATGGTGGGATAATTTTATTCTATAAGAAATGATAGGTAGGATGCTCCCAGAAACATGTCAAAAATCCTCCATGAAGTCAAGCAAAATGTAATGTACTGTGTACAAAATAAGGTCCGTGTTGTAGGATGATAACTTTGAATGAACATGCTATTCTACTAGTCTATTCAAGACTACTCTGTAGGACTAATGATGAAAAATGTTATCCATACCTAGGGAAAGAATCTATTGTGTCTAAATACAGATTGAAGCATTATTGTATTATTGTCTGAAAATGATGCATGTATATTTCTGCTTTTTGCATTTCTTTGTGAGGATTTTATGCTCTGAAATATGGTGAATTTTTGTGAAGGACCCATAGAGAAGTGAGGGAAAAGATATACTTTTTTCTAATCCCATTCATCTTTCTCCAAAGGGCTATCATATCCAACTTTTATGAAATTCTATTCATTTTCTTTACATGTCAAAAAGATTTACAAGATTTATTACAAGATTTTGAGTTTCAAAATTTTCTCCCTCCTTTTCTCATATTCTTTCCATCTTCTGAAAAAAAGTAAGCATTTTGATAGTCAATACATGTGCTATTATGTAAAATAAATTTCCATATTAGTTAGCATTATGAAAGTAGAAACAGATAAAAATGAGAAAAAAACATAGCAGAGGATAAAGTAAATTTAAAAAGCATGCTTCCATTTGCATTCCAAGTACCCAAGTTTTTTATCTGATTATGGATAATATTTTCCTTAAATAGTCATTGTATTTAATTGAATCAGTCATAATTGATCATCACACAACATTGATGAAACTATATACATTGCTTTCCTAGTTCTCATTTCACTTTGTATCAATTCATAAAAGTCTTTCCAGTTTTTTTCTTCTGAAATCTGCCTGTTCATTGTTTCTTTTTGCATAATAATATTCTGTCACATCCATATAACACAAATAGTTTAGCTATTTCCTAATTAATGGACAAACCCTCAATTTTTAACATTTTGCCACCAAGAAAAAGGCTGTTATAAATAATTTTGCACATGTAGGTCCTTTACTCTTTTTTTATGATTTCTGGGATACAGACAGTGCTGGTATTGCTGGGTCAAAAGCTATATGACAATAGTTCCATATTGCCCTTCAGTATGGGGTTGGATAAGTTCACAACTCCACCAACACCGCATTAGTATCCCAAGCTTCCCATACCACTACAACATTTATCACTTTTGATTTTTGGTCATATTGGCCATTCTGAAAGGTGTGTAATTCTATCTCAAGATATGCTAATCTGCAGTTCTATAATCAAAAGTGATTCTCATATGACTACAGATTGCATTGATTTTTTTCATCTGAAAATGGTTGTTCATGTCTTTTGGCTATCAATTGGGAAATAGATTATTTTCTTAAAAATTAGACTCAGTTTTGTATGTATTTGGCAAATGAAATTTTATCATAGACACTAGCTGTCCAGATTATTTCCCAGCTTTCTGTTTTCCTTCCAGTTTTGGTTGCATTGGTTTTGTTTGTGCCAAGGATTATTAATTTAATCAAAATTACATATTTTACATTTTGTAATGATCTCTGTTTTGTTAGATCAACAAAATTTTCCCTTCCCATAGGTCTGACAGGAAAATTATTCCTTGCTCTTTTGATTTTCTTATGGTGTCACCCTTTATATCTAAATTATGTATCCATGTTGGAGCTTATCTTGGTACACTATGTGAAATGCTAATCTATACCTACTTTGTGTCTTATTATTTTCCAGTTTTCCTAGAAGTTTTTGTAAAAAAAAAAAATGAGTTGCTCCAAACTAAGATCTTTGGGTTTATCAAACAACAATTTACTTTTGTCATTAACTAGTGTATCTTGTGTATCAAGTCTATTGCACTGTTCTAACACTCTGTTTCTTAGTCAGCACCAGATGATTTTGATGATTAATATTTTATAATATAGCCTGCTCTGTGACATTGTGAGCCCAACTTTCTTTTTTCTCACTAATTCCCTTAATATCTTTGGTCTTTGTTTTTTCAGAAGAATTCTGTTATTTTTCTAGCTCTATTAGATATTTTTGGTTGTTTTATTAGTATGACACTGCATAAGAGAATTCAATGACTTTTTATTGTAGTACATTTATTTTTTAATGCACCTTGCTTCATGAATCATGTCAAAAGAGAAAAATCAGAGCAAAAGGAAAAATAATGGAAGAGATTTAAAAAAAACAGAAAAAATAAGTATTCCATTTCTTCTGCCTATAACTTTAAATTTTGAATTTTAAAAAGAAAATTTTAGCTACTGATTTCAGGTTTTTATAGAACTGCTTCTCCCAAATGATTTTCTATATGTACTGAGAAATGTTTTAAATAATTTTCTTTGGTATCTCAATTAGAAGTCAAGTTAATATTCTTAATTTCATGTTCATTCATTAATTATATACTTAGGCTATCTAACAGCATTAGCAGTAACATGCACACATGTGTATACATATATATATATGTGTATATATATGTATATATATATATATATATATATATATATATAAACACATAAACACACATGCATCAAAAGGGAAAACACATTTAAGATGGTCTACAAATTTTATAACTTTATATTTATGTGTACATAGGTTTATACAAATATACATAGTTTTATATATGCTTATATAAATGTGTATATATAAGTATTATGTATAGCATAATATCACACACATATCAAATTTAACAATTTCCACATTATTTTATATGCATATTTCAGTAAAGATTTACAGAACAACCTTATGAGTTTGTACTATTATTTTTGTACTATTATTATTATTTTTAACATTATTATTTTTCATAGCTTATCAATGAAGAAAGAGGCTCAAATAGATAACAGCTTTAGGAGGAGAATTTGTTTAAGAGACATGCCTAGGGTTGTAAAAATACTAAGCAGTATGTGAATCTTGGTTTTCTTAAGTGCTCTCTGTTACACTATAGTGAAGAGTATAATCATATGTACTGCTTTACTCATAATTTATTTTCCTGAGCAGCAATTTTATTTTTACAAAATGACAAGAGATTAAATGTTCCCAGTATAAGGTCCTGTAAATGAAAAGTACAAAAAATTAATTGGACCACTGTATAACCGAATATCTTAGCCATAGTAATAAGTCTTTGTGATTATTCAAATTAAGTGAGAGGATAATATGAGAAGACTTCTCACAACTTGCTCTGTCTAAATTATTTCAACATGCCCTGGTTACTAAGATGAGTAAAAAATAGGCCAGTCTTCCCTTGAGAATGCATTGCTCTTTTCTGGG